>NW_026873228.1:0-147049 GCF_032173495.1 Musca vetustissima | reverse complement strand
CACGGCTGACGATATGCAACATAAATATTTTCCACACTTCGATGTAAAGAAAATGTTGAACATTTTATTGGGATACATACCCACAGCGAAAATCTATGACCTCAATTCGTTCGATGCAGAGAATATTATAGATGCCGTACGCAGCACACCCAAACGCATTGTAGCAAATTATATATTTTTCAATCTATTGGAACATTTTATGCTGATCAAACCCAAAGTGACGGATGAACTGGATCATTTGTGCCTCATGAAAACGAAAATGTTTTTCAGCAGTCTTATGGATGATATGGTCTATCGGAAATATATAACCCCCCGCATGGAAGAAGATGTTCAACAAATGTGGCACACTATTAAGGCCAGCTTTCAGCGTGCCTTGGATTCGGTGAGGCTAAGTTGGATGAGGCCACTAACAAGGTATATGGCCAAGTTGAAATTGGACTCCATGAAATTGGAAATCAACTCCCATAAAGATATCGATTTTGATTTGGAATTTCAAAATCTCACCATCAACAAACATGATTTGGTGAGAAATCTAAGAGAGATTTTCATTTGGAAAGCCAATCAGACAAGACTGAGATTAAGGGAAGAGCCACGACCCCACTATGAAGCGGTTATGTCATTTTCCCCTGCCTATATTTTAACCGAAAATCTCATCAAAGTACCCGTGGCCATGCTGCAACCCTATTACCTTTGGTCCGATTCATATCCAAATGCTTTAAAATTTGCCACCTTGGGATTTTTTATCTCCCACGAAGTCATACATGCCTTTGATGAGGAGGGTCGGATGTTTGATGCCAATGGCAATAATCGTCAATGGTGGGATTTCTATACTCAGGAGCATTTTATCCGCGGTACCCAATGTTTTCGCAAACAATATCATTCATACATCCACAATGGGCGACATTTATCCAAAATTGTTTCGCAGTCGGAAAATATTGCCGATAATGGTGGCATCCGTTTGGCTTTTGAAGCATACACCGATTGGTATCATCGTTCTCGGTTAAATATTGAAATGGAAATGTTACCACGTTTTAATTTCACTGGAAAGCAGCTATTTTTCATTTCATATGCCCAACTATGGTGTAGTTCAACACATCCAATGTTAAGTAATTATGTAACAATAATTGATGAACATGTTCCCGATAGATTTCGTGTTATTGGTCCCCTTTCGAATTTCGTTGAATTTTCTAAAGAATTTTCATGTGATTTAGCGAGTCCCATGAATCCATATGATAAGTGTATTATATATTAAGGTTTATTATATGTTTGTTAATGTTATGTATTTCATTATATGTAATAAAAAAAATAATATTTAAATTTTTTAATATTTGGTACTTTTTTATCAAGATTGCAAAAGTATGATAAATGCATGGTGAATCACGATACTGTAATATAATAAAAACTAGTCATTTTATAAATATTTATAACCTGTGTCTCCCAGCCATTGGTTGAGACCCAAATCCATTTCACACGCTTTTGGATTGTTGCAGCAATGACCGTCTGTCTGATAAAAGATGTAGTGAATGAATAGTTCATAAAACTCTAAGTAATAGTTTCTTGTAAGAGAGAGAGAAACATTGGAGTGTCTTTAGCGACCGATTTTCAATGGCAACTTTTAATTGGATTTGGGGTTTTTTATTCGTTAAACATTCGGTTAGAATTGTAGCTCGTATCAACGCTTCTTTGACATATTGTATTTGGCATGTATATCGAAATAATTTGGAAAATACATATGCGAATTTTGTAACACAATGCAGACGTCAGTAACAGTGAAGAAGAACAATTGAGTGAGCAAAACTAAAAACCACCAAGTAGGGGAGAGACGGAAACGCTATCAAAACAAAACACTGCCGAACAATGAGTATTGTTGTTTTTTTTTTTTCTTGAGAGCAAGAGAAAGGAAAATATGAGCGCAAATAGTGGTAAAATAGATCAAAATAGAAAAATATTTTTGATATTAATGAAAAGTGGTGGCTTTCTCTATAAGAAGCTATACTTGTATTCTAGGCGAGGTACATCTAGAATATGTATATTCAATATATTTTTTCTATTTAGTAAATCCGACACAATGGTCAACTCTTTGCCCACTTGTTCAATAAAAAAAGTAAAAACGTTCGTTCGACTGCCTGATTTGCTGGTTTACTCTCGAAGGGTGTAACTGATTCTATTCAATCTGTGCACATCGCAATATTTCTTCCAAACTTAAATGAAGTCCGAAGATGGGGAATATCGGCTTCCTTCGTTCGTGTACCTCTCCCACAAAAAGTTATAATATCATGCGAACGGACTATCCGATTGGAACTAAATGTTGCACAATTTAATACTTTAAACAAGCCACTATAATGTTGGATGACGGTAATTATCTGCCGACTCTTTCTAGTACCTCCACCTCCATTCAGAAACTGGACCGACTTAGGTGTTTTAAGTACAATTAACACGAAATCTCAGGAAAATGTTTATGATAGCTCGAAATGTCAACTAATTCTCTCAGATCAGCTGTGCCAATTTACATCTTGTTTCCATCTTCTATGTTACATACAAATGAAAAAAAGACATAGACCTCCATCATAGAATGATGAATGGCATAATAAATGCTATGGTAGGTCCTTACATCGCTTTATAACTATTTCTAACAAGATAGAGCGTAGTTCGGAAAGCTTGTATACGTTCAAAATTTATTTTAAAAGTCTGGAGCTTTAGACTTGGCTTTTCAATATAACAAGAATTAAGCGAATCCTCTGAATTTATTAAGAAACATTGAACTTATTTGGCGAACAACATTTTTCTTTATCAAGAACCTGTAATGAAAAAATTACTTAAGTATAAATATTGAAAAATGACCGGGGCCTATATATGAGAACTATGTTAAAAAGTTTACCTATAATAATATTTCCCGACAACAACGTTATGTGCATTCGTCACAATGTGACTAGCAGTGGGAAATGTATTGTAGTTGTCTGGAAATGTCTTGTTGACCACGATGTCAGGCACCAACAAACTTCTCATTGAGGTCATATCGCTGGTAACGTAAGTACTTCGATTTGTCACAAGAGACTTTTGGGTATGAAAGGTTTTTTTTTTTTGTGAAGAAGCAATAAATAGCTTCTGGGGAGAATATCCCAACAAAAAAACTAAGGAAACTGATGGTCTTCCCTGCCTTACCCTTTGGCGGACAATCCCCATAATAAGTAGTTGTTTTTATAAAAAAACAAACTGGCGTTCAGCCTGACTATTTTGCAAAAACAAAATACAAACGGTAACCCAAATAACCCGCCAAACTACTTTTCAAAATATCTAAAATTTGTTGAGACTTTTAGATGAGGGCTATGAGAAAATATGCTACTACTATTAAAAAATTCTGCACAAAATTACAACCGCTCCGTAAAAAATATGCCCAGGACCTTCACAATACCTTCAATGTGCGAGAGCTGTGTATGGTGTCTTATATCAAAATGTTGACCTATACTGCAATTTTTCTAAGAAACCGTTTCTCCCCACCAAGAATCCGTAAGTAAAATTGGTATCACTACAGTAGTATTAAATCGTTCAAAATACTTAATTTCCATTGGAGCTATGTAAAAACATGGAACTATATAGATATTTTTTGCAGGCGGGGTTGTCTGCCAACTAAAAAAATAAAATTTAAAACTGAAACAAGATTTCAACAAATAAAACAGAATAACCGGTTATAAAACCTTTTCAAATTCCTACCAAAAAAACACCAACAAAAGAAACAACCTTCGCTCATGCCGCAGGATAATAATTCATTTTCTAATAAAAATTATATTAATATTCGCAGACAACAACAACGAGAACAAAAATAACAACTCGCAAATAGGCAACAACAGCTCTAAACAGATTCTCGGGGAGGCCTTCTGCCTACATGGATACGATGTTTCTTTTACGTAGTAAAAAATGATTTTCTTTTATTTATTGTTCTATGGTTTCATCAACAAAATTTTAATCTTCCATTTTATCTTGTTATCCTGTTTATTCAAGGTTAACAAAAAAAACATTTTCCTTTTGTGTATGCGGTGTTATATTCTACACCACCAACAAAATCATTATAAAAACCCTAAATACCTACGTTCTTGTGAAACCCAACAAATAAAATATTTAAATCTTGCATTTTATAGCCGTGCTGAGAGATGAGAAATTGTTTTCATATTTGGCTTGTGGCATTTTCATTCTATGAGTAGGGATTATTTAAAAAATGTACGCCTTAGTTAGTCATTGAAAAAATATTCTTTAAAAAATCCACGCCTTGTATGGATGGTCCTTGAAAAATATTCTTTAAAAAATCCACGCCTTGTATGGATGGTCCTTGAAAAATATTCTTTAAAAAATCCACGCCTTAGTTAGTCATTGAAAAATATTCTTTAAAAAATCCACGCCTTAGTTAGTCATTGAAAAATATTCTTTAAAAAATCCACGCCTTAGTTAGTCATTGAAAAATATTCTTTAAAAAATCCACGCCTTAGTTAGTCATTGAAAAAATATTCTTTAAAAAATCCACGCCTTGTATGGATGGTCCTTGAAAAATATTCTTTAAAAAATCCACGCCTTGTATGGATGGTCCTTGAAAAATATTCTTTAAAAAATCCACGCCTTGTATGGATGGTCCTTGAAAAATATTCTTTAAAAAATCCACGCCTTGTATGGATGGTCCTTGAAAAATATTCTTTAAAAAATCCACGCCTTGTATGGATGGTCCTTGAAAAAATATTCTTTAAAAAATCCACGCCTTGTATGGATGGTCCTTGAAAAATATTCTTTAAAAAATCCACGCCTTGTATGGATGGTCCTTGAAAAAATATTCTTTAAAAAATCCACGCCTTGTATGGATGGTCCTTGAAAAAATATTCTTTAAAAAATCCACGCCTTGTATGGATGGTCCTTTTCAAAAATATTCTTTAAAAAATCCACGCCTTGTATGGATGGTCCTTTTCAAAAATATTCTTTAAAAAATCCACGCCTTGTATGGATGGTCCTTTTCAAAAATATTCTTTAAAAAATCCACGCCTTGTATGGATGGTCCTTGAAAAATATTCTTTAAAAAATCCACGCCTTGTATGGATGGTCCTTGAAAAATATTCTTTAAAAAATCCACGCCTTGTATGGATGGTCCTTGAAAAAATATTCTTTAAAAAATCCACGCCTTGTATGGATGGTCCTTGAAAAATATTCCTTTACAAAATCCACGCCTCGTATGGATGGTCCTTGAAAAATATTCCTTTACAAAATCCACGCCTCGTATGGATGGTCCTTGAAAAATATTCCTTTACAAAATCCACGCCTCGTATGGATGGTCCTTGAAAAATATTCTTTAAAAAATCCACGCCTTGTATGGATGGTCCTTGAAAAAATATTCTTTAAAAATCCACGCCTTGTATGGATGGTCCTTGAAAAAATATTCTTTAAAAAATCCACGCCTTGTATGGATGGTCCTTGAAAAAATATTCTTTAAAAAATCCACGCCTTGTATGGACGGTCCTTGAAAAAATATTCTTAAAAAATCTACACATGTTATGGTCCTTGGAAAAATATTCTTAAGGAAATCCACGACTTAGTCCTTTGAAAAATATTCTTAAGGAAATCCACGACTTAGTCCTTTGAAAAATATTCTTAAGGAAATCCACGACTTAGTCCTTTGAAAAATATTCTTAAGGAAATCCACGACTTAGTCCGTTGAAAAATATTCTTAAACATATTCTTTAAAAAATCCACGCATTAGTCCTTGAAAAAATATTCTTTAAAAACCCACGCCTTAGCTAGTCCTTGATAAAATATCATTTAAAAAATCCACGCCTTAGCTTGTCCTTGAAAAAATATTCTTCAAAAAATTCACGCCTGTCCTTTAAAATTCCACCCAGAATTTACCCGGTTTATTTACTGAGCCGATTCTCCATCCCTAGCAGCAGCAACAAATGTTTACCAAGCAAAAAACAAATGGTGATAACATTGTGAACCCTATGTGGAGATATGATTTGAATTTCACAGATGTTTGCATTGAATTCGAATCAATCTGTATTGAAAAATTTAGTTTAGAATTTAACTTCGAGCGGTGCAGTGTAAATATTAAACAAATAAATCAGAAATATTATGTTAAAACCAATTTCAATATTAATATTAATTTCAATATTAAACCTAACACAAACTTTACCAACAATTCAAAATGCCGATCCTGAAAATCGTTCGCAAAAACTCCGCAATTATATGAATGCAAGTGCAGATCCTTGTGAGAATTTCTATCAATTTGCCTGTGGCAATTGGAAACATCTTCACCCGGCTAGTGAGGATGAACCTCAAAGAGATGCCTTTACAGAGGGTGTTAAATTTTTCTATGGAAGATTGAACAAGTTGTTGACCTCGAGGGAAGAGGATGCTGATGCCGAACACTTACCAACAACACCCAATGAAATTAAATTGAAAAATTTCTACAATTCTTGTCTAAATCAGAAAAATCGAAATCAAAGTGAATATGTGCAACAGCTAAGGAAAATTGCACAGGAATTTGGTGGAATGCCTTTACTTGAGGAGGAGGTGAATGACACTTGGCAGGAAAATGAATTTGATTGGCAAACAACCATTGCCAGAATATCAAAGAAATATGGATTCACCATTATTGTGGGTTATGGGATCATTCCCAACCACCATAATGCCTCGGAAAATATGATATATTTGAAAATTCATGAGTTTGAAATTCAAAATGGTTATCTTCAACACCGTGATTCTTATCGTGCAACCATTGTAAAAAACCTGAAAAACTTTTTCAATGTGAATCAAACCAAGGCAGAGGGGTTTGCCCAAGAATATGTGGACTTCGAACAGAAATTATGGCAAGCCAAGGAGCAGGATTCCAAAATGGGAAGTGATTCCATTTCCATTGCTGAGTTGCAGGAGAAATTTGCACCCGATTTTGACATCTATCGGCTCATGAATATTTCCTATGGCTCCATACCTCCTAATCTGCAGATCGATATAACCCACTATGTAGCAAGCCTGATCGACATTACGAAGACGACACCAAAACGAATTGTGGCCAATTATATTTTTTATAATTTATTAATGCCGTTCAAATTTAAAACTTCCATCAGTCAGAGCGATTTGGAGCGCCGCTGTATCACGCAAGTTGAACTGTATCTACCCAAGCTTGTCAGTCAATTCTATTATCGCCATTATAATTTGCAGAATTATGAAGTGGCCATATTCGAATTTTGGAATCGCGTAAAGGCCGCCATACGAAAGGCTTTGAATTCAAATAAAATGTCCTGGTTTGATGCCGAATCGCGAAAATTTGCATTGCGAAAATTAGACACCTTAACAATGGTAATGCCCAACTATCAGGAGTACAACAATTGCAGTGGAGAATATGAAAATGTGGAAATTTCACCCGATGATTTTGTGGAAAATCTAAAAACCTTGATTTCCCTGGAAGCCATTAAAAAGCACAAATCTCTGTACGAAAATCCGAACTATATTGAAATGGGTCTGGACATGTTCTCACCCACCTATGTGGCCAAATCGAATATGGTCATAATTCCGGTATCCGTTTTACAAAATCCATTCTTTTGGGCCGCCGAAAATCCGCACAATTTAAATTATGCCCACCTGGGATTTCTCCTCTGCCATGAACTAATGCATGCCTTTACGGCTGTCGGGCGTTATTTCGATCATACGGGCAAGCTGACAGGTGAATGGGAAAATGAAGAGGAATTAGAAAAGCGCCAGGATTGTCTATACGATCAATATCACAATTATTCATTTGCTGGTCACAATTTGCCTCAGGATTCAATGCAGAGTGAAAATTCGGCTGACAATGCGGGAGTTTTAATTGCCTATGAAATCTATAATGAATGGTATACCAACTCATCACAATCCAAAGCGGAATTGCAAGGAGAAGTATTCGAGGATTTATATTATGATGCCAAACAGTTGTTTTTTATTCATTACTCTCAAATGTGGTGTTCGGATATATTTGAAGTTAACACATCGGTGGTAGCTGCCAGTGATGAGCATTCACCCGATGAATTTCGTGCCTTTGTACCCCTAACGAATTTGGAACAATTTGCTCAAGCATTTCAGTGTGCCAAGGGGACGCCTATGAATCCCGTAGATAAATGTGAACAATTGTTGTTATTATGAACAAAAATAAAATGTCAATCAAAACGTATTAAATAATATATTTAGTTTTCCTTTAAAAAATCCACGCCTTGAATAGGCCTTGAAAAAATATTCGTTTAAAAAATCCACGCCTTGAATAGGCCTTGAAAAAATATTCGTTTAAAAAATCCACGCCTTGAATAGGCCTTGAAAAAATATTCGTTTAAAAAATCCACGCCTTGAATAGGCCTTGGAAAAATATTCCTTTAAAAATCCAATCCAATGAAAAAATATTCCTTTGAAAAAATCCACGCCTTGAATAGGCCTTGAAAAAATATTCCTTTGAAAAAATCCACGCCTTGAATAGGCCTTGAAAAAATATTCCTTTGAAAAAATCCACGCCTTGAATAGGCCTTGAAAAAATATTCCTTTGAAAAAATCCACGCCTTGAATAGGCCTTGAAAAAATATTCCTTTGAAAAAATCCACGCCTTGAATAGGCCTTGAAAAAATATTCCTTTGAAAAAATCCACGCCTTGAATAGGCCTTGAAAAAATATTCCTTTGAAAAAATCCACGCCTTGGAAAAATATTCCTTTAAAAAATCCACGCCTTGAGTAGGCCTTGGAAAAATATTCCTTTAAAAAAAATATTCCTTTAAAAAATCCACGCCTTGTATAGGCCTTGAAAAAATATTCCTTTGAAAAAATCCACGCCTTGTATAGGAATTGAAAAAATATTCCTTTGAAAAAATCCACGCCTTGGAAAAATATTCCTTTGAAAAAATCCACGCCTTGTATAGGCCTTAAAAAAATATTCCTTTGAACAAATCCACGCCTTGGAAAAATATTCCTTTGAAAAAATCCACGCCTTGTATAGGCCTTGAAAAAATATTCCTTTGAAAAAATCCAAGCCTTGTATAGGCCTTGAAAAAATATTCCTTTGAACAAATCCACGCCTTGGAAAAATATTCCTTTGAAAAAATCCACGCCTTGTATAGGCCTTGAAAAAATATTCCTTTGAAAAAATCCAAGCCTTGTATAGGCCTTGAAAAAATATTCCTTTAAAAAAATCCACGCCTTGGAAAAATATTCATTTGAAAAAATTCACGCCTTGTATAGGCCTTGGAAAAATATTCCTTTGAAAAAATCCACGCCTTGGAAAAATATTCCTTTGAAAAAATCCACGCCTTGGAAAAATATTCCTTTGAAAAAATCCACGCCTTGGAAAAATATTCCTTTGAAAAAATCCACGCCTTGGAAAAATATTCCTTTGAAAAAATCCACGCCTTGGAAAAATATTCCTTAAAAAATCCACGCCTTGGAAAAATTCCTTTAAAAAATCCACGCCTTGAGTAGGCATTGGAAAAATATTCCTTTAAAAAAAATATTGCTTTGAAAAAATATTCCTTTAAAAAATCCACGCCTTGTATAGGCCTTGAAAAAATATTCCTTTAAAAAATCCACGCCTTGTATAGGCCTTGAAAAAATATTCTTTAAAAAATCCACGCCTTGTATAGGCCTTGAAAAAATATTCCTTTAAAAAATCCACGCCTTGTATAGGCCTTGAAAAAATATTCCTTTAAAAAATCCACGCCTTGTATAGGCCTTGAAAAAATATTCCTTTAAAAAATCCACGCCTTGTATAGGCCTTGAAAAAATATTCCTTTAAAAAATCCACGCCTTGTATAGGCCTTGAAAAAATATTCCTTTAAAAAATCCACGCCTTGTATAGGCCTTGAAAAAATATTCCTTTAAAAAATCCACGCCTTGTATAGGCCTTGAAAAAATATTCTTTAAAATATCCACGCCTTGTATAGGCCTTGAAAAAATATTCTTTAAAAAATCCACGCCTTGTATAGGCCTTGAAAAAATATTCCTTTAAAAAATCCACGCCTTGTATAGGCCTTGAAAAAATATTCCTTTAAAAAATCCACGCCTTGTATATGCCTTGAAAAATATTCCTTTAAAAAAATCCACGCCTTGAATAGGCCTTGAAAAAATAGTCCTTTAAAAAAATCCACGCCTTGAATAGGCCATGAAAAAATATTCCTTTAAAAAATCCACGCCTTGAATAGGCCTTGAAAAAATATTCCTTTAAAAAATCAACGCCTTGAAAAAAATCTTCCTTTAAAAAAATCCACGTCTTGAATAGGCCTTGAAAAAATATTCCTTTAAAAAAATCGACGCCTTGAATAGGCCTTGAAAAAATATTCCTTTAAAAAATGGCAAACATTTTTTTCACTTACCTTATATAAACAATTTCATTGTTGTTGTTGGTCTGCCTTTGCCAACCAGGTGCCAGATTTGGTTTTACATCCAATTGATGACTGCTATCCTTGGCGGATTTTGTTAATCCATAGCTGAACGACGAATCTTTCGAAGTTTTATTTGGCAAATCAGCTACATTCTTGCTGTTGTTATTGTTGCTGTGGTCATTAGTTTTGCTCGGCGTATCGGCAGGAGCGGAATTTGGAAGTTGCCTGGTATTATTATCACTGGCAGCAACCGAATTTAATTGCACATTACTGAAATTGGAAGATGTAGTCAGAGTCGTTGGAGGCAACATTGTTTTTGTTGGTGCAACAATTTTTGGTAAACTTTGTTGTTGCAGCTGCAACTGTTGCTGTTGGGTTTTGTGATTAACAACAATTGTCGGTTGTTTTCGCGTATTTTGTAGCTGCTGATATTGTTGACTCCATGTGATTGTGTTGCTAACACTAATGGTGTTGCTGACCGCTGACGAAGAGTTGTTGCTGCTGCCACTGCTGTTGTTGCTACTAGTCGTGATAAATCGATTTGGTTGGCTATGCAACTGTGGCGGTGGTGTCATAAAATTTTGACAAGGCATCATGTTGCTGGCAAATTGATTGTGCAACATTTGCTGTTGTTGTTGCTGTTGTACAATTTGATAGGTTTGCTGCTGTTGCGGCTGCTGCAACTGTGTTGTTGGTTGCATACCAAACGTTTGATTGAGTTGTTGCTGCTGGCTTTGCTGTTGCAGAAAGTTGGCATGTTGTTGCTGCTGTTTCATGGCATATTGTTGCATCAGATGTTGCTGCTGTTGCAAATTGTGTATTTGTGGCTGTGACTGGATTTGTACATTTCTAGTTAGGCCAGTACCAAGACCACCACCGCCATTTGGCAACGTTGTATTCGTTTTGTGTTGCACTACATCTGTAGACGTCTGCTGCTGTTGTTGTTGCTGCTGCGATTGAAGACCAGCGCTTGTGGCAGCCATTTTGAAAAATACGATTAATAATTCCAGCAACAGCTTAGCTGTTGTGTCCTGAAAGAAGAAAATTTGAATGTTGAAAAAAAATTGAAACTTTCAGAAAGAAAAATTATTTTTTTGTAAAAAAAAATATTTTGAATGAAAATTTTGGGCAAATTTCAAAAACCGGCAAGTAGAATTTTTTTAAAGGTTTTTTTTTTTAATTTAAAGGAATATTTTTAAAGGACATGTGGACCTACAAGGCGTGGACTCTTTAAAGAAATATTGTTAAAGGACATGTGGAGCTAAAAGGCGTGGATTTTTTAAGGGAATATTTTTAAAGGACATGTGGAGCTGAAAGGCATGAATTTTTATGGGAATATTTTTAAAGGACATGTGGAGCTGAAAGGCGTGAATTTTTAAGGGAATATTTTTAGGCGTGGAGAAAGTGCAGACCTAAAAGGCGTAAATTTTTAAGGGAATATTATTAAAGGATATGTGGAGGAGCTAAAGTAGTGGATTTTTTAGAGTTTTTTAAGGATATGAGGACCTAAAAGGCGTGGATTTTTAAAGGACATGTAGGTCGACATGGCGCGGTTTTTAAGGATTATTTTTAAGGACAAGTGGAATTAAAAGTCGCGGATTTATTAAATGTCATGTGGACCTAAAAGGCGTGGTTTATTAAGGAATATTTAAACCAGTAAGGAAAGTAAAAAAGACGGACGGGGCCGACTTTATGATACCCTTCATCACTTTGCATATTGTACATGATCATATGTACAATATGATTTAGATAGAATAGACATAGCATCTTTGGAGAACCATTGAAATGGAATCGGGCGAAATTAACTGCGTGAAGTTATAGATATATTAATACAACAACTACACAAACCAATCTTAAATTAATGAAAACATTTTATGTCAATTATCGAGCAAAATATGTATAAGATCTACATATACATGGACGTATTTGAGCAACCGTATATAGGAGCTATATCTAAATCTAAACCGATTCCAACAAAACTTCGCAATACATTTTGAGTCAAAATTTTTGACCTAATTCAGAACTCTGTGCAAAATTTTGTCTCAATCGGGCCTATATTGGGAGTTTGGTGCACCATTTACCTAAAATCGGACGAAACTATATATGGGAGTTATTTCTAAATCTGAACCGATTTTCTCCAATTACAATATTCGTATTTGGACCAAATAAATTAGCTGTATTAAATTTCATCCAAATCGGATCATAAATGCGACCTGTACTTTGTTCACAAAAATACGTGGACGCACAGAAGGACATGCTTAAATCGATTCAGAAAGTGATTCTAAGCATATACTCAAAAGGAACCATGGATCTATCTCGATTATTTTTGCCTGTTACAAACATATGCACAAAAACATAATACCCTGTATCACAGAGTGGTGAAGGGTATAAAGACATGTGGAGCTAAAGGTGTGGATTTTTAGATGACTTTGATAAACGTGGCGGAGTATTTGGCAAAAAGACTTGAATAAGCGTGAATTTTTAAAAGGCCTCGAATAAAAGGAGGAGACGACTTAAATAAGGACATTGAGAAGGTTGGGTTTTTTAAGGACTTGGATAAACGTGGATTTTTAAAGGTCATGGAAAAGCGTGAATATTTTAAGGACTTGGATTATTTAAAGGATTTGGATGAGCGTATATTTTTATAGGACTTGTATAAGCGTGGATTTTTTAAGGACTTTGATTTTTTATAGGGCGTGTATAAGAGTGGGTACTTTGAAGGACTTGGATAATATTGGATTTTTCATAGGACTTGGATAAGAGTGTTTTTAAATTATTTGGATGCCAGTGGATTTAAAAGGATTGGATAAAAGTTTTTTAAGAAGCGATAATATTATAATAAGAGCTTCTTACTTGAGGACCTGATAACTTTTTATGGAATATTTGTTGGTATTTCTAAATAGTATTGACTAACAAAAAATTAATTTAAAAAATATTATGCAAACTTTAGCTTTATTCAATAATTAATGATAGCAATAACTATTTTGCATTTTAAAAATTATGAAAATGGAAATAATCCAAAATGTTCCCAAATTAAAATATTTTGACATTTCAAACTAAATCGACCCCTCCTCTTTTATTAACAGTCCATTAATAAACAATGATGTTGAACAAAATGGCAATGAAATATGAAATCAAAAAAGGGCATGGAGGAGTTAACCAGAAATTCCCAAATGTATTTAAGTCAATTAACAACAGCTTCTGGATCGGCTATTTAGCATAGCGAAATTCCTATTTTTTATGAGTAATATTTTTTTATGAAATATACTAGGAATTTCAAAAGAAATGCCGATGATGACAATGATGAGTCACTCATCAGCTAAACATAAAATAAAGCGCCCGTTAAAAAAAAAAAAAAATATTAAATTCTACAAGAAGCAATGAAAAGACAAATGGATTGCTTGGCTTGTTAACTCTATTAGCGTTAATTCCAGATTCAATCCCTAAAACACGCACACACATCATATGTTTTTATGTGGCACAGAATTATGTCAGAACATATTTGTGTTTGTTGTTGTTTTTTTTTTTTTGTTGTGAGAAAAATAAAGCTGTTTAAATACAGTCATTTTGGGGGTTAATGATGGACATACTATTTTATTTGTGGAACATGTTCACAATTATGTTAGTTCAAATTTCAGTCATTTATCAAAAATTGCTTCTGGATACCGTTTTAAAGTCTAAAGAGAACTCACTTATGTGATCCCATTTTGTATAAGGACTTATTTTAATCGTCGGTCGTCGTATCTTTTAGGCACACAATGTCGCACATGAATATAGTGCATGGTACAATCGAATTGTGAAGTCAGAACTAATTCCTGAAATAAGTGTAGTAATGCCGTAATATCGGGAAACTAAAACAAATGCCCGTTAAAACTGGATGCATTCACAGAGCATGCGAGGATGTCTATGTTAACACATTAACCTCAATTCATTCAGTTAATTCAGTTGAAAAACGTGCCTAATCATCAAACACTATGAATTTGTGACAGAAAAATATTTGAGTGGTATGTTTCAGCCCATATATAAATTTGTACTCGCCCCTTTCAACCCGGGAAGAATGGGTTATCTTACCGATTAGCCATGTCCGTCTGTCTGTTTATGTTTGTATATTTTTGCAAATTTTCCAACAGATTTCGGTAGAATTCGGTATATAAAGGTTTCAATCTCAAATAAATCTTTACCCTAACAAAAACTGTCAATATTAGCGCATGTTTTGGGCAGTATCCATTTTTTGCTATTTTTGGCAGCTTATTCGACGACTAAGCGCACCTGTTTATTTTTCATTGGATTTTTACTTATCCTACAAAATTTCGGATTTCTTTTTTAATCGAGTTTTTATTTCAAGTTCTCAATAGGTGGAAAATTTATTACGAAAATTTCTAAATATCAGTCGATCCTTGGATCTAATTTTTAAATTACGGATGAGATTAACAAACTAAAAAAATGGAGAAGTACTAATTAAAGTGGACGAATCTTATCTTCGGATTCAACGAATTTTGTAAAAAAAAAAAACGTACACTCCGTTCGCATTATAAGTTTTTACAATATTGTTTGGCTGAAAATATTAGGTTGTTTAAAGTGGGAATGAAAACGGATAATCCGTCCAAACCTCAAGTTCTCCTAAAACATTTTAATCGGTGAACGACGTGAAGAGCCCTTCCCGACATTGGCTGCTATAGCCAATGTCAGGAAAGATTAAATTAAAAAACCAAAAACCAGAATTATGAAAAAAAAAACTGCAAAATCAGGGTAAAAAAGTTGATCAGTAGTCGACTGGTAACGTGTTATCGGGTCCGCATAATCCAAGTTTAACGGTTTTCAATCCGAGGATAAGCATTATTGGTGATGAAAACTAATTCAAAGGCCTAATGTGAAGCACGGTTGGCTTTAACTTGTAGGTCTTGGACCGATGCAAAAAATTGACAATATAATAATGAAAGAAGTCTATTGAGATCACTGTAGAGTCATATCAACCGGTATTGGTAGATAAAAACGCCTATCCTGTAGGAGAAGTAATTATGAGCAGGACGGTGATTAATACACACGTCCAAAATCGTAAAAGAATATCTTGGGGAGCAAAATTGTAAAATAATACGATGGCCAGCGGGAAGTCTCGACCTCAATCCGAAGGATAATTTGGGGCCAATCGTAAAGAGACAGGTGGGACAGAACCAATCAGTCCCTATTAATTGAGTCTAACTTTGGCAGCGAATCTGATGTGATTGGAAGAATAATCTAAGAGTTACATTTTTAACTTTAGGTGGTTTTGTTAAGTACAAAATACGTTATAAAATAAAACCAACATTTTTGAATTAGCTTGTTAACTTTTAGTTTTATGAAGTAAAAGTTGTCTATGGTACAAACATGTACTCATTTCTGCTCGCCACTGTATGTCCCATGATCGTTTGAGGATGAATGCTTTATAATTGTCCAAAAGTGATTCAAACACCTCATCAGTCACCGGATTTGAGGCCTGTAACTTGTCCTGAACTTATTTTATAGAAAAATATTGGAAGTCATAACAGATCTCATCATAATTTATTGTTTCATGGACCTCAAATGGTACTTCTGCTCAGTTCAGTATTGGTCTACTCTTTCCAAAATTCCAAAACATGACCCTTAACATAGCGCCACAAAAAAAATAGTCTAAGGCGTTAAACCGCACGATCAGGAGGCCAATGGATCGGTCAAAAACGTCGAATTAAACCTTCACCGAACTCATTGAAGCACCGAACGTTGAATCCATTGTTACTCATGCTGTGTGGCATGTGGCACCGTCTTGTTGGAGCCTCATGTCATACAAAGCAAGCCCTTGCACTTTGGGAGAAAAAAGTTGGACAACGCTCAGCACGGAGCGCTCACTATTCACAGTTACGTAACGATTCGTCCTGCCTAATAACTCCAAAATCAACATTTCTGCTTATATTCATAACCATTAAGCCATAAAGCGGAAGAATAATCGGTTAAATTATAAACCAAAGTTTGGCAGTGAAACAAAACCAGAAACGCTGTTTAAATCAGTGTTACCAATTAGATAATTTAAAAATCACACTTTATATCGCCGTAGAAAAGTTATGAGTCCTTTTCGTAATTTTTAGGGTCCTAGTTCAATTTTCCTACGTTAGGCTATGTAGTTTGGTAATTCGTTTCAATAGTGAGATCTTCCCAAATCATGTTGGAAAACCTAATTTACTACAAGTTTTGATTTCATGTTCCATGTGCAAAAATAGTCCTCTTCTAAATGCAACAGAAATTTTCAAATTAAATTTCATACAATTATAGATTACATTACAGCATGCCTTTAAAATTGCCCACATTACACAGCTGATTCATTACATTCCCTTTGCAAATACGCATCCATTTCATTTTCAAACATACAACATTAACACTTCGCCCCATATATGTCAAAAGTTGAAAAGTGTGAATGAAATTCATGAGTTTTTTGGTATGGCTTTTGTTTTGAGTGCAGCCAAAGTACATCAACAAATCAATTTTAAAACAAACAAACCAAACACAACACTGCACTACACAACGTGAAAAAATGCCTACAGCAGTCGTCGTTCTCGACTAAAAAGCATTGTCAGCCTGTCAGTCGGTATTTATTTGGTCAGCGAGTGAGTGGTGCATCAGAGAAGGGGGAATGCATACAAGAAAAATATGCAGTTGTTATTTTTGGATATGCAGCGCAGAGTGAATGATGGTATGGGAGAGAGTTCGAGTGAGAGTCCCAAAAACTGATTAAAAAACAGCAACAAAACTTGAAACCTGAAAATGAGAAAATTTTTTTCCTATTGGCAGCACAGCACAACAACACTTGACACACATCATCAAATGTTTGAAGAATTCATTCCAATTAGAAATTGAAGATTTTTTAATTTGAAAATTACCTCAATTAGATTTATAATCATCATTTATTAATTACGTAATCTTTGCTTAATTTGTTTTGTTTGCTTTTCTGTTGCTTTCAATGTTGTTTGGTTTGATATACAAACCATTCATTTACAGAATATACCAACAAACGAATAAAAAATCAATGAATTGTCGTGTGTCGTATGTTTTCTAGAGTACACTGCTGTTTTTGGGGGGCTCCCAAATTAAATGAGAGAGCATAAGAGATATAACAACAACAGAGAGCCAGAGAGTGTGTATTTTGTTTTGGGGAGACCGGTATTAATGGAGCAATGTTATGAAAAGAACACAAACACTGGACTGTTGCTGTTAAAGATGAAGTCGAATTCAGAGAGTCATGTAAGCTCTCTCTCAGAGCAATCAAAACATGAATTGTTGTGAAAGGGGGGTTTCTTCTTGTTGTTTTCATAAGTACTGTCTGTTTGTTTGTTGGTAGGTAGAGGTATTCTGTTAAGGCTATTGGTATTCCATTTTTTCGTTTCGTTTCGGTTTGTTATTATTTTTGTTTTGTTTGGCATGTATGGGTATTCTGCTAATGCGCTCACACATGTTAGTATATTAAAAGGGGAGGGCGTAGAGTGGGGGGGCGACAAGTGCACTGAGAACATATTTTAAAGAGCGACAAGAGAGAGATGATTTTCATGTTTGATACATTCTATAAACGAAAGTAGGTGAATGGAGCAATTATCATAAAAATACACAAAATACCATATTTTCCTCCTCAAAGTGAACAAACAACGATGTCGACGACGACGCTAAGAATGAATGTACCTACCGTGTGTAGTAATTTCAACAAATTAACACCATGTAACAAAATTGAAATGAATGTTGGTTCAGTTTAGTTTAGAAGATAGTAGAAGGAGAAATTCGTAAATAGTTTGTAGACAACAATGTTATTAGTATTTGAAAGTAAGACATAATTAAAACGGACTCTCGCAGGCATAATTGTTTGAATAAGTTATGGCTGGTAATAAATAAAAAAATATTGGAATGAAATAAAATTACAACACGGATTTTTTAATATTTATACTTTATTTGCAAATATAAACAATTTTAAAAATTAATGAAATAATCACAAAAAAATCAGTAAAAATTTAAGAAATTGAACACGAGTGAGATTTTTAATTTTATTAAAATTACATATCGTCATCATAAATGCAAACGGACGTAACTATAATTTTACTAAATTTACAGGAGATGCAAAAAACGTTATAAAATCTATAAAAATTGAGCATGTCTGGAAATTTTTTCACAGTTTAATCGAACTATAAGCCGAATTTATTTTAAAATATAATTTTTTTGCTGTTTAAAGATTTTATGTCAGTTACGTCCTTCTGATTTCACATTTTCTGAAACAAAAGGACGTATCTACAACACAATTGTAGTACAACAAAGTGACTAATAATTATCCGATTGATATTAAATTTTTTACAGCGCACCAAACTGAGTCCGGAGTGACGTGTGTTAAGTTTTGTTGAAATCGGTCCAGATTTAGACATAGCTCCACACATATTTTCGTCCGATTTTGTGTAAATGGTGCATTAAAGCCCCAATGCACCGATAGCAATATAACTTTTTTTACAGGAGTGTACTACTATTGTAGGTACGTTCTAAAATTTGGGTGCAGATATCATTTTGTAATGCAAATAAACATGAAATTTTCGAATTAAAACATTGAAATCTTTTAAATTGTGTTAGCATAGCTAAATTCCGATACGGTTGGGTCTATCTATACTAATAAATTAGTAAAGTGATTGACTGACTGACTTAACGATTCATCAACGCCCAGATGAAACGGTTGTTATCTTTGGACCAAGGTGAGTGCTACTCTTGCTCCAAAGGTAACAGGTAAGGCTGGGATTTTAAAAATTCGTAACAAACCGGTACGAAAAGTACTTAATGCGGTACCCTCTGTATTTGGCGAACCGATAGAGCTTGATCTCTTAAATTTTAAATGAAAGCGAGTAGTCATGTATACCCTCTGTATTTGGCGAACCGATAGAGCTTGATCTCTTAAATTTTAAATGAAAGCGAGTAGTACTATATGGTACTATATTTGGTACAATTTTGTAATTGGAGGTACAAATGAAGCTGGAATCCTCAAATTTCAAATTAACATTACCACTCCGGCGGTAGGATTGGAATATGTACTAAATGTAGATTGTGGTGGAATCTCGAAATTTGACGTTAGGATCACGGTTGTGGTGTAGGATTTGGCTTTGTAGAAAGTTTTGGAAAATCGTACTAATGTGCACTAAATTTGGATTTGGTTGAATCGATAGAGCTGGAACCCTGACAGTTGGAAATAAGTTTACCGTTGGAGTATAAGATTGGGGTAGGGATGTAGTTTTGCAAATGCATATTTATGGGTACTAAATTGTACTAAATTTGGTACAATTTGAATTTTGGGTGAATTGAGCTGGGATCCTGAAATTTGGAGTTAGGATCATTGTTGGAGTGTAGAATTGGGATATGTAGAAATTTGTGGAAATTCGTACTAATGTGTACTAAATGGTAACAAAATTTGAAACGATAGAGCTGGCATCCTGACATGTGAAGTTATGATCACTGTTGGGGTTTTGGAGTGGGGTATGTAGGAAGTCTTGGAAATGTCTACCAATCTGTACTAAATGGCTCTACATTTGGTACAATTTGGATTAAGCTTGAATCCTAAAATTGGGTTATACGATTTCCATTGGATTGAATGATGTAGGTAGTAATGGAAATTTGTACTTCTGTACACTAAATAGTACTAAATTTGATACAAATTGGATTTATGAGAACAGATAGAACTGGAGTCCTGAAATTTGGAATTAAGATTGGATGTGGGAAGATTTGGAAATGCATAATTCAATTTTATATTACCAACTGGTACTAAATTTGAGTGAACCTATATTTGAAATCTGGATCCTGATCAATGTGCTATGTAAAATTTCTTGAGGGAATTTATAAATCATACAAATCTGGTAATTGGGACACTAAAAAATGCATTTTATACCCTTCCCGGTCCTGGAAAAATTCTGCATCATTAACTAACAAAACACAATTTTGTATTTATACCGGGACCTATCTCACTCAATAATCATTCATATACCTACTTGATACTGAGCATACAAAATCTCGATGTAAAGGATCTCTGGTTGCAACCAAGTTTCCACGAATCAACAATTTTGAAATCACAGCCAAAAGATTTTAAGTAAATATTTTTAAGTTTAGACCTCGAACATTTTGGTAAAATAAAGGAATTGAACTTATTAGACGCAGAATATAAATTTGTACTATTTTCAAGAATTTCAGGAATGTTTGGAACTAATAGTGGTTTGGAGCATTATCAACTATTGGAGGTATTTAATTGCCGAATTTTCTTTAGAACTCGAATCGATTGATAAATAGTTACCTGCATAAATATCTATCTATATAAATATCTCAACTGGTATTACAAGGACTTAAAATATTATTTTTTTTTTTTTTTTTTTTGTAATAAAGTACAATTTTACCAACCTTTTCTATGTATTGCGATGAATTAAATTCCACAAACAATCGTTTACATTTTTGTTAATTTTTGTGATGGGTAATTTTTTATATAATATGTTTTGTAACACACACTTTTAATATTTTTTAATTTAAATTTTTTAAGCACATTTTTTCATTTTTGTATAATTCAGAATTTGTTATGATTTTTCAACTTAATTTTTTTTAATATATTTTTTCGATGCATGCACTTTTTGCGAAATATTATTTTTTTATTAACACACCAACTACTTTCTCTTTTTTTTTTAATTATTTATTTGCGTAATGATATTTTTATAATATTATTTACAGCTGAATATTTTGTACACGCATTTTATTTTGAAATAGAGACACATTAAGTATTTATTTTTTTTAATAAACAATTTATTTTTTTTTTTAATAAACAATTTATTTTTTTTTAATAAACAATTTATTTCTTCTCTTTGTATTTTTAATTTGCAACTCTTCAAATTTTAACACTTTGCCAATTTGCATTCAACTTGAATTTTTCTATTCCATTTGCTGTGTGGCCTTTATTATTTATTTATATCGATTTGTTTTGGTTTTATATTTTTCCCATGCAAACACTTTCTGCTGCTTTACTCAATTTCGTTATTATTTTTAGTGTATTTATTTTATTATCCATCTACACCTGTTAAGAGAGCCAGAGGAGGGAGGGAGTGCACGAAATTCATTCGTTTATCGATTTTAATATTCAATCGCACAATAACAATTATTCGATTCTATATTTGTTTGCTTCTTCATTAAAATAAAATGAACGCCAGTCACACAACACTCATCTAAATTTATAGTTTGTGCTACTCAATTGTTTTGTGTAGACTCCTCTGTAAATTGTCTGTATGAATGACGTACATACACGACGTACAATAATAGCAACAATGTTTAACTGTCATCCTCTCCATCCACCGTTCAATGAAGAAAAAAATGCCAGCAGCTGTTTTTATTTTGCGATTTGTTGATATTTTTGTTGTTGTTATTATTATTTGCAACACTTTACTCTGGCCCCAAAATCGTATAATGCTCTTCTTCTCGTCTTCTCATACGGTACACAATATTATTTATGCTCTCATACTACACTCTGTTTGGTATGTGCTCTCAAGTGGGAGCTCTCTCTCAGACACACAGTTTCCCCACAATTCAGTTATACGAATGAAACAAAATAACAACAACAATATTCGAAATACAAAATCTACGAAACACGACAGAACACGTTACACTGTGTGACACTTGTAAAATTTGTTTTGAATGATTAGTGTGTAGTAGTTGTTGTTGTTTTTCTCTGCCGCCGCTGCTGCTGCTGCCGTTAGTTGATGTGAACGTTCTATCGAAAGAGTGATTTAATGGGGGGTTCTCTTGGAGGTTGACAACGTTCACTATTGACGTTGGCTGACGCCGCTCAGTTGCCGTAGATGACGTTGATGTTTGTTGTTGTTGTTATTATTATTATTGTTGTTTGAGGTCGTTAACGATGTGTTTTTTTGAAAAATGACCTCAATACGCACTTAAATAAACACACGATTTTTTTGTTAGCTTTTGCTTGATTCTGCTTCTTTTTCTATTTATGATTTCAATATTTTCTCATTTTATGTAAATTATTATCAAATCAAAATTTTTGATTTTTAGGCCCATTTCGTATTTTTTATTGAATTATTAATTTTCATACAAGCGAACTGGCATGTACACGAACACACACCCGTACACACAATATTAGTAGAACACACGACACCTCTTCATTGAAAATTAATTAGATTTTCGCACTTTTACACACAACAAAAAAACGAGGCCACAGAGTGTCACCACAACGAAAAAAACACGAATGCTCCACTCGCAATAAATTTTTGATGGCACACACGGCGAACGCGACCGCTATAGATATCCAAACATTTGACACGAAATATTTTTCTCACATAATTTCGCAATAGATAAAATTTGCTACATTTTTCTTTTATTTATTTATTCTGGCATAATTTTTGATTCTACTTTTCTCATTCCTTTGCTTGACACTTGTATTTATGCACAAAACCAATTTTTTCTTTGCATTCACCTGCTTCTTTTTTTTTCGTGGGCATGCAGCATGCAACAACAATTTAAAATCGAGGAGTGGTGGTGATAATATAATAAATTTTCATTGATTTTTCTATTCCCCGTTTAATATAATTTCTTTTCTTTCTTTTTTAATATTTTTTTGTATATTCCACAATGAACTATTTTTCTCCGGTAAGATAAAATATATTCTTCTTTTCAATATTTATTTATTTAATTTTTCATCTTCTTCCATTCAATTACAATAAAAAGAACAACAAGTTAAAAGCACAACACATGCACGCACTTCACACAACACCACACCGCACACTTTTCTTTCGGCTGCAGCAAAACGTTGCTTGTTTGGTACACATATGTAGATTATGGATGGATTGGATATCGAAACCGAACCGAACGACCGTCCGCTTTTAGTTAACGCACGAACCGCATGCCAACAAACTCACTGCGAGAATGACTAAAGTGTTAAGAGAGCATGGCCACAAGTGGATAACAGCGGCAACAAGGCAATAATGCTGTTCAATTTTAATAGAACTCCCCAACTCTGTACACGACGACCTTAACATGTAATGTTAATTCAGTGAGATACGTAGCTTAACAGACTGGGTGAAATGGTGGGGCTGTTAAAATCTAAGTTAACAGGTTAGCTTCAATGAGAACATAACACACGACTGTTTGGTTGTTAACATTCTAATTGGAATGTTATGTTATTATCATAGGGTATTATGTCAATAATACAAAATTTAAAAGGAAGTATAAAAACCACATTTTTAAAGGCAGTTCATAGGATAAATAACGAACTATTCGATAAAACTTTAAATAACATAAGTTTAAAATATTTATTGTACACAATTAATGTGACAATAAGTAAAACATTTTCGTAAATGACGGGCTTACTTATTTACTTAGCTGGCTTGTGACCAGCGTTCGAAAATAAACATTATGGTACCGTTCCATAGTGTTCTGTACCGTACCAAGGTGGATAGGTACACTAAAATAACGTACTGTACCGGTACACAAACACTAAAAATATTTTTAGCGTTACTGTTCCGGAGCACAACGAAAATCTTAGCGTACCAACTGCGGTACACTAAAAAATCGTAGTGTACCGACAGCGGTACACTAAAAATCGTAGTGTACCGGCAGTGGTACACTAAAAATTCGTAGTGTACCGACTGCGGTACATTAAAAATCGTTGTGTTCCACTGGACGGAACACTAAAATTTTTAGTGTACCACTGGTCGAACACTAAAAATCGTAGTGTTCCACTGGTCGGAACAATACAAATCGTAGCGTTCCACTTACTTGAACTGTACTGGTACTGTACCATACACGTCTGTTTTGTTTTTTGAGGTAAAATGGGATCAAATAATAAAAATGAATATAACTTTATTTGCAATTACAAAATGTAGGTATTTTGGCCAGTTTTTGTGACAAAATTATACAGCTTTGGATAAAATTTTCATTAATTTACAGAACGAACATGATTTTTCCCATAAAATTAGGAGATCTCCTTGTAAAATGTTAGTATGAAATTTTTTTTAAAAAAATTATACCTGCATCTACGATTAATACTTTTAGGAAATTTTGTCAAAAATATTCAAAATTTGGTGATTGGCACACAATCAACATAATTATTACCTGCTTATTCATGAAAAGAAGTGTACAAGTTACGCGGATATGAAAAAAGTAGTTTTATGATTTTGGGATAAATATTACAAGACCACTTACAGGTACCATATAAAAACCGAATTTCATATTTCCGATCAGCGCAATCGATTATAACCCAAAATGCAATTCAATGGAATTTTCAGTTATGAGTTGGCCGTCACTAGTCGCCCTTTTTTAGTTACAAAATATTTATTATGTTAAACTGATGTTAATATAATATTACTATTTTTTAAATAATATTACTATTTAAAAAAAAAAATATTGTATTTATTAAATTATTGAAAAGCAATAAAAATATAAATTTTATGCATACAAAAATAAAAGATGAATACATAATTTTGTTTTCCGACAAATGGAACACTATAATTTTAAGTGTTCCGCCAAGTGGATCACTACGATTTTTAGTGTTCCGCCAAATGGAACACTACGATTTTTAGTGTTCCGACCGCGGTACGCTACAATTTTTTAGTGTTCCGACCGCGGTACACTACGATTTTTTAGTGTTCCGACCGCGGTACACTACGATTTTTAGTGCTCCGACCGCGGTACACTACGATTTTTAGTGCTCCGACAGCGGTACACTACGAATTTCGTTGTGCTCCGGAACAGTAACACTAAAATATTTTTTAATGTTTGTGTACCGGAACACTAACGCTAAAATTTTTTTAGTGTTTGTGTTCCTGGTACGGTACACTACGATAGTGTACCGTTTTTTTGCGAACACTGCTTGTGACAGAACATTTGTTCCAAAAGCCGAGGTTAAAAAAGACGTCCATGTGCGTCGGTCTTGCGTGCAGCTCTTCCAATTTAAAAAACCATTAGGCCTTTTCTGTAACTTTTAACAACATTCGATTCGATTCTTTTGTTATTGTTGTAAAATAAACAATATCGAATTTTATTAAAAAATTACAGAATAGGCCTATATGATTCGAGATGTTGTCTTACACTTGATACTTCCATCTATGATTGCCCTCTTATGTGTGAACCATCAGTTGGCTCGCTTTTATGTGCCAATACCTAGCCAACGTAGTCGCTGCAGCTCGATACGTCTGACAATGCCGATGTCCAGCTCATGGTTCATTCGACGACGATATTCACCGTCAACGCAGATCGGTCTATATATCTTTCGGAGAATTTTTCTCTCAAACACTCCAAGAGCTACCTCATTTGCTTGCGTAAGTACCCATGCTTCAGATCCATAGTATTCATAGTATTAACGTTTTGTAGAGTGTGAGTTTGGTCTGGCGGGAGGTGTCCTTGTTTCTAAACGGCTTACCGTGGTATATAAAATCTTTAACTATCTCGAAGCTGTAGTTCTCAAGTATGATCTTTTCCAGCAGGATGTTAAAAATATCACACGACAAACTGGCACTTTGTCTGATTCCTCGTTCGGTATTGAAGGGCTCCGAGACATCCTTTTCGACATTAACTGCTGACCCTGGCTTTAAATACCTTTAAACGGATAGGGCTATATATGCCCTACCTTTAAACGGATAGGGCTATATATGCGGCATTGTAGTCCACGAATAGTTGAAATTTGTCGTTAAGTTTTTCGTGCGTCTTTATCAGGAATTGGCGTAGAGTGAAAATTTGGTCCATGGTGGATTTGCCAGGTCTGAAGCTGCATTGGTATGATCCAATAATGTCATTGACCATTGGCTTCAGTCGTTCACTCGGCACGCTGAATAGTACTTTATATTTGATGAGAAGGAGACCTATTGCTCTATTGTTGGTACATGTAGTTTTGTCCAATTTTTTGTGCAAGGCATACATTCCTTTACTAATCAGCTTGTGCATGCTCCTGACCAGCATCAGACCACCAGTCTTGAATATTTCGTCTGGTAACCTATCGGTACCTCCTGCTTTATTATTCTTCAGCCAATATATTGCTATTCTGACCTCATCTTGGCTAGGTGATATACACTGTATATCGTCATCTCTTATTGGTTCTGGGGTATTTTCTTCACCGCTACTATTTTACATCCTAAGCTTTTCAAAATGTTCCTTCCAGATCCTCAGGCTATAAGGGCCGACCTTCTGCACCTGGTCATCAATCCGTACCCAATACAAATTGAGGCAACTGCAACATCCTCAACGTAATTGTGCCGAAACTACTCTGGTTTGTCTGGGCAGTTGACGTTCTTCAGCTGCGTTGGGTTGGGGAGTGAGCTCCGAGGACGGCATTAACCTTGTATTCGTGAAACTAAGTTTTTAAACAATTGTTTTTTCTTTTCAGTTGAAAGTCTGATATGAAAATGGATCTCTCTACACTATCACACTCACAATACATAAAAAATTATCAAAATCTACTATAACAAGTAAAAAAGTGTCAGTCGGTGTTGCCGACAGATATATACCCTCAGTCTATGATTTGCGGAGGTCTTCGGAATTACACACAGGTTTTATTATTCGTTATATTTAAGGTATATGTTTTTATAACAGAGGTTCGGATTTAATGTTCATCAAATGGGTTATTCATCAATTCGTTTTTATACACTTTGTGGGGGAGGTATCAGAAGGCGTGGACCAATATTCCCCATCTTTAAACGTGAACTAAGTTTGGATGAAATATTGCGATGTGCAAAGTTTAGATGAAATTGATTACTCCCTTCGAAAGTTATCGTGCGCTCCTGTCGCCCAGACAGGCTGAAGGACGGACATTTGTAAAGCGGCTCCAAATTGTTTGAGAAAGATTTGGTAAATAGAAACATGTCGATGAGGCACATTTTCGCCGTATCAAAGTGTATATACCCTGAGGGTGAGGGTACGATAAAAGGCCGTTTTATGCATTTACGCTCAAGAGACAGAACGATTTTTATACCACAGACTTATGCCTAAGGAGGCGGCTACCTCAAAAACGTGCCTCATCGAAATATTGATTATAGATTCAATGTTTCTTTGGGTTAATAGTTTCCATCCGAAAAATAAATTATAATATCATATGTAACTTTTCAACAAGAGAGCTTTATTGTTTTGGTATATAGAAAATCACAAATAACAAAATTATTACTGATTTCCGGAAAAAATATTCTTCCCCATTAACGTCCCTATGAAATAAATAAATTCGATACATTTAATTAAATTGTAATACGAAAAAGGAATATACATTTTGCATCACTTACCAAAACACCACCAAGAAGATTATTAAGAATAGCCAATTCGGGTTTAGCTTCGGCAGAGCTGATGGCCAAAAGCATTGCAGCGGCAATAACGAATACCTTGGAGAATTTCATTGTTGTTGTTATAGATTTGAGAAGACAAGTCTTGAACTAATGACATTTTTGAATTTTCAAACACCTTATATAGTCGAACGTGTCTTTTGTTTTCTAAATAATAATTGTTTAAAATAATATAAAAGACCAATGAACAACATATGTTTCGAAACGAAAACAAAAGACATTTTAAATCGTTCCTCAAGTGCAAGGCATGTTTGCCTGTCTTCAGTTCAAGGTTATTCAATTTTGGTTTATTTTTAGGCATACTTTTAATATAGTTTTAATAATAGATTTGTATTTACTTATCAAAGAATCAGGAATATTCTAAAATTGAAGAAAGTGAATTATGTTCAAAATACTAAAAATTTTATTATTCGTATAGGAAAAAGCCAGGATAAGTTTTAGGGTATCATTGATGAGGAAATCTTAGGAAATTAACTCTTTGAATTCGTTTTGTCCATATAGCCCCTGGCTGTCCATGAACTTTATATATCGATCCAGTCAATTGAGTTTCCGATTTCAGTTTCTAACAAAAGTTGAAGCAATAGCTCCAATATATATTTTTTTTATTGAATTGGAGGTATGTACGCTTACACGTTAAATTCTGTATTGTTGATTTTGCGGTCATTTGTATCCGATACTTTTGGATCGAACGACACTTTAGAGCCTTAAAGTTTTTTATTTTTATTGAAGAAGAGATGCCTTCGTATTTTTCGCCAAAATGTTATAAAAGCCTGTAAGTCAGTTCCTTCTGTAAAATCCACCACAAACGCACAAGCACATATCGCACATTTGTTGCAAGACCGGCATAAATAAAAAATTATGATTTTTGAGTTGATGATGCAGAATTGTTTCCTATGTCAAATTTCATATAAAATTCAGATTAATGTCTCTTTCAAACACTTATTGATAAGCTGTTTCTTGTAAGGTGTGAATAAATTGAAAATTTAAAACGCGTTTATGCAAAATCGATTTTTTTATATAGGCTGCTTTTGCAGCATATGAATGTTGTCTATAATATTTGTAGTCTCATCCTGATGGCTATTAAAGGTATAAATATTTACACTACGTGGCTTATCGAAATATATTTTTAAGGCGTCAATCCGTTCCAGATTATTTGTAGTCGATTTAATAATATATGTCCGTCTCTCTGACCATCTGGCTGGTTAATGCGCACGATAACTCTCGTAACCGACTCCAGCCAAACATTGTACATCGTAATATTTCCTTCAAACTAATATTAGGTTCGAAGATGGGATATATCGAATCACTCTTTTTGGTACCTACTCCACGCAATGATCAAAATTTTGCTGCAAATTATTTTTCAATTCCATAAATCTTGTTCCATTAGACAACCCTGTGCTTCACCTTACGTGACTTGCTTCGGAGAGAGTTCCTACTGAGGGATGACAAAAGTTCTTATGATCATGTGTATTCAGAGCCAGGTCGAACGTTAATCTGCTTATACTATCAACAGAATCTGCATAAGGACAAATGAATGGGTAGGGTAGTAAAGTGTGGTCTCTGAGTCCTGCCATCAACTTTAATCAACCTGAAAGCCATTTCGATACAATTTTTGTATTGCGGTTTGTACTGTGCTTCAAATTGAGCTTAAGTTGTTTTTTTCAAATTTGACCATTTTTGCTGATTTTATTTTTCGATTCATACAAAAACGCTATGTAATGCCAATGATCGCGGTTCATACCCCTTGGGGTGAGTTACAGTTGTTTTTAAGAGGTTTTTTAAATATTAGGTTGGGGAAAAAATCCTTTATTTTTTTTTTTTTTTTTGTAAATGGTTTAAAGGTTTATGATCATTTTTTTAGCTCCTGTGCGATGTTACGACTACTCAACTTCGATCATTTCTCCGATTTTATCGACATTTTCGAAGACCGGCCTACCTGTGTGAGGTGCATCTTTAACATCAAACATTCCTGAACGGAATCTACGAAATCGAAATTTCACATAATTGGCTGTTACAGTATGGGAACCATAAACACCATTCACAATTTTAGCCGCTTGGCTTGCTTTTTCGGCTTTGTCAAAGAAAAACTGTAAATTGTACCGAATTTTCTTTTAATGCCAAATGTCACCCTTCCAACGAGCATAAATCTGAAATTGTTTGATCGATACTTTACGAGAAATCTATCAATACATACATCTGCCGAAAAAATAATGGATTTATTTTTCCCCAACCTAATATTTGTATATCCCTACAGATGAAATGTACCAGAAACCCCCCTGATTTTCTAACAACCAACTTCGACATTAAGGTCCAGGTATAAGGATAACAAAAAGGCTAGGAATAACAGGAGATGATCTTACACATCGGAAAATAACAACACTAATTAAGCAAGGATCACCATCACACTGTACAAAATCCAAGCAGGTTTTGTTTATAAACAACGATAGATGGCAGCCTCATTACCTAGGGCAGGCTGCAGCAGACCAATTGTCTACTTGGGTGGAAATCAAGTAATGAAACGATATACGAAACTGAAACAAGGGACTAACATGTGTCAATCATGAACATCACCACATGAGGATAAGACATAAAAGGAATGGCAGTATGGAGGAAAATTTCAACAATAACAAAATTTAACGAGGCGTTGTTTCTAGACTGCGATAGATGGCATCTTCATAATCGAGGACTGGCTACAATAGATCAACGTCTACTTGGCTGGAAGAAAAACAATGAAATGTTTAACTAAATAACACAAGGTGTTAATCGAGTAAGATGCTTTGAGAACGCCCTATCTTTCCACCAAGTGAAGTCAATGAGAATTACTTCCAGCTCATTAATAAGATCAGGCGCGATGCACTTGTCGGTCTACCATGGCATTTTTAACATACCTTTGAAACCACGAAATGGATGACCCGAAATGGATGTAATAGCTAATGATCGCGGCTCAAAACCCCTTGGGAATAATTACAGTTATTTAGAAGGGGGTTTTTAAATATTTGTATCTCCCTAATTTTATCTCCCTTCAGATTCAATATACCAGAAACCCCCCTGATTTTCTAACAACCAACCTTGGCGTCAACATCCACCCACGAGGATAACAAATAAGCTAGGAAAGACAGGAGATGACGCCACGCAGCGGAAACGATCAACACTAATTAAGCAAGGATCACCATCACTGTACAAAATCTAAAGAGGTTTTGTTTATAAACAACGATAGATGGCAGCCTCATTACCTACGGCAAGCTACAGCAGACAAATTGTCTGCTTGGGTGGAATAAATTCAATGAAATGTTCTACGAAACTAAAACAAGGGACTAACCTGACTCAAAAGCATGGACATCACCACATGTGGAAACCACAAAGAAAATGGCAGGAGATTTCAATTCAGAGAGGAAAATTATAACAATAACAAAATTTAAGGAGGCGTTTTTTCTAGACTACGATATATGGCGTTCTCATAACCGAGGACACAAGGGGTTAATTGAGTAAGATGCTTGAAGGAAGCAATATGTTTACACCAAGTGGATTCAATGAGAATTACTTCCAGTTCATTCATAAGACCAGAAGCAATACACTTTTCAGACTACCTTAGCATTTTTTCCACACACTTTTGAAACCACGAAATGGATAATCCTTTAGTTTATGTAAGACTTCACAATGTTTGAAGATGATGTCAGTCAGTTCCCACCGCTTCTGGTACCTCCTCCCCTACAAAGTGTCAACAATTTTATATTTTAAAAATTTCGTATAAAGCGAAGGGAATATTTAATTTTTGCAGACCTACATCTAGTCTGAAAATGGTGTCAATCGGGGTACGTCTACTGGTACTTCCCCAAAAACACCCAAAATGTTGAAATGTTGTAAATTTCATATAAAACTAATAGATTATCTCAGTTGACACATTAAACGCCCTTCGTAATATTTCTACCAAAGTCCCTTCAATTTTGAATATAGGAGAAATGCACAACAAGTATCCTGACCTTTCATTCATGGCTTTCCTTTATAACAATAATATCGTTGTTAGTATTTTGAATTTAGGCCGTGAACATAATTCACTTTCCCCAATTTTTGAATATTTCTGATTATTTGATAAGTAAATAAAAATCTTTTTAATAAAAATTGATTTGGTTTAAACCACAAAATTTAACCTAAATTTAATGCCCTTGAACTGAAGACATACATGCCCTGCAATTGAAGCTTATATGAAAAGGTCTTTTGTTGTCGGTTTAGAAAATATGCAGTTCATTGTCTTCATTCTATATTATTTATATATAATTTTTATTATTATTTTTAGAAAACAAAAGACTCGTTTGACTATATAAGGGGCTTCAATGTGCACAACTGTCATTAGTTCCAGTCTTGTCTTCTCAAATCTATAACAACAACAATGAAATTTACCAAGGTATTCGTTATTGCCGCTGCAATGCTTTTGGCCATTAGCTCTGCCGAAGCTAAACCCGAACCAGAGCCCAAGCCAGAACCATTGCCTGAGCCTATTTTGGATGTACTAGGCAATCTTCTTGGCGGTGTTTTGGTAAGTAACACAATTAATATATATTTGGAATAACAATCTAATTAAAATTATATTTGTTTTATCTACTTTTCAGGGTCGTTAATGGGAAAGGAAATTTTTCCAGAAAACATTAATTTTTTTGTGATTTGTCTATAAACAAAAACAATAAAGATGTCTTGAAATGTTAAATAGCTATTTGTGATTTAATTTTCGAATGGGGATAATAAGGAACTAAAGTGCCACATCGTTTGAAAATGGGTCAGAGGGGTTATAAATCGGTGTCTAATCTTGTTATCTTGCTATGAGAGTCATTGAAGACTTGAGGACTTAAAAATGAATTAAAAGAAAAGTCCTTCTATTCGATTACGGGAATGGTTTCCGATCACTGGAACGTCCGATTTCAAAAATTCCAACGACATTCGAAAGAGTACATGCCTGGGTCTGGTATGAACTAGGATTATTAACATCGCCAAAAAGTAAGAAAAATTATCTATTTTTTACCACAAATCGAGTTATAAAGAAAAATAAGGAAGTTCTTGACCGATTGCACTTATCCTGAATTGAACGAATTGTTGAGTTACCGTGCCCGCCATTTGTAAAAACACTGTTTCGAGAAAAACGTGGTTCTATGCTGACACAATAAATCAGCTGTATCTTCAAGAGTTTTTGAGATATTCACTTGAAATAATAACGTCGTTAAGTTCCGTGCCGGGCCGACATTTATATAAACCCAACCCCCTAGGGGACTTTAAAAATTCATTTAATATCGTGACTATATTACTGCGTTATATTTTCGGAAATGTTGCTCATTACTCACGTTCGGAAAAGTTTATGTTCCAATTAGTTTGACACTCTAGCACATTTGTATAAGTGCTAATTCTAAACCTTTAACTTATACTGAATATTTTCAGGAAAGACATTTTTTTATTCACCAGGAATCCGATATACCAAATTATAGACACACTTCAGTGTGTAAACTCGATAAAAACCCATTACAATTCGGAAAATGAGTCTTGGCTATATCAAAACTTGAACCTATATAGATAGTTTCCGCAAAAATTACGGGCTAAAAATAATGGCAATGGGCCTCTATGGGGGTGATATGTCAAACATGGATCATGGGGGGTTTGTAAATTCCTATTGGGGATGAAATACCTTTGGGGGTATTGGTGAGTATTTCCGGCAAAAGGTAAACCAAAGTCGAAGAATTTTTTCATTAGTTGTACTGGATAACGTAAAGTAAAGGAAAGAAGTATAACTCGATTGCTTGTGTGACCTTTTCGTCCTCAATTTATTGGTAGGTGGGGCCCTCAACAACGAGAAATATATATTTTAACGTTATATTAATAATAATTTAATAAATATATGCATTCCTTATTATGTAGAGCAAAAAAATCAGATAATAAAAGGGCTTAAATATTTTATATGCATATCATTAGAAAGTTAATAAACAAACGTGCTAAATACTGAATATACGGTTCAAATATATCGAAAACCGCTTATTTTTTCCTCGAAATTTATTTTTTTGCGGATTTTCTAATAATTATATATGTTTGTAGAAAAAAATTCGAACGAATGGGGCTAACTTTAAAAATTGTGGGTGCAAAATTTCAAAGATCCTCCCTTTACCCATGGCAAAAGTGTGCCTCTTCGAAATATTGGTTTAGACCTGATGTTTCTTTGGACCAAATCCGTATCGGAAAATGTCCGTCCGTCATCTGGCTGGTGCGCACTATAACTCTCTAAAGAAAATAACCGATTTCATCCCAACTCTACACATCGATGAGGGCGAATATCAATAGGAATATTCAATTTAAACCCCAAATTTTCACAATCTTTCTAGTACCTCTCCCAAAAAGATCAATATTTTACGAACTTGTAAATCGTATATGGTTAGAACGGAATGTCCAAGTTTATGAATCTTTGCGCATAATATCGTATTTATCATAGTTTGATTTCAAAGATGGGACATGTCATAACTTTTAAAATGTCCCAATCCAATTTGAGGGAATGGAATGTCCGGTAGCATCCAAACTTTGCAAATCATAATATTTTCATTAAACCTGGATCCAATCTGAATGTGGAATCCATTGGTCCAATCATTCTGGAGTCAACATTTTGAAACTTTCAAAATTTCATATCAAACTAATTTTATTTTATAATGCATAATTGTACATCGTAATATTTGACCAAACATTCATTTGGGGTATATATGACATCTTCTTCTGGTTCCTCCCACATATGGTCAATTATTTGATAAACACATATAAAGTGAATAGTAAATTCAGTGTGATCTAAACATGGAAGAACTTGCTATTTATATTACGAAAAGTGAACTAAGTTCTCGGCCTAAGTTCAAAATACTAACAACAATATTATTGTTATAAAGAAACGGCATGAATGGAAGGACTAGAGACTTTTTAGTGCCTAATTTACAGAAAATCTTCGGATTGGCATTGTTTAAAATTTTTCCGATTTTTGGATCAGTAAATATACCATGATTCCGTTCTAGTCTAGAAAGCGACATTGTCTACAATCAATCCCGGACCACAAAATTGAATAGGACACCATCTAATTTGAATTTTCACACAATAATTATTAGGATGGTTGGAGAGTAATGTGTGGACCAATTTACACCCTCTTCAATAATCTTCTTATAAATGTACCGCCATATTTACGTTATTTTGTATACAGGGTGAGATGAAAAAACTCCAACCAACTTCAGACTGCTGTCATTTCTAAGCCTCTCGTCCGACAGCAGTTAAAATTATTCCATTATTGTTTACAAGCGTACAAAAGCATTCTGGTGAGAATTTTGCAGAAAAAAAGTTATTCGTGATGGAATTCAAGCGTGATAGTGTGATTTCTTTATATTTGGCTGGAAAACCACAAGTGACTATCGTTACTTCAGCATTTAAATGTGAATACATCTGTTGTGTCTCGTACCATCGCGTCAACGTCAAGGTAGTGGAAATAGTTCGAAAAGTAAAGAAGCGGCTTGATAGAAACCCGCGTCGCAATGGCTCGTGAGCTGAACATATCGCAATATTCCAAACATTGAAAAATGAGCTCGGGGTGAAGTCATTGAATTTCCAAAAAGTGCAAGAAATAGACTCAAAAGATTTGGATTTCTCCGATGAGAAAACATTCACTGTCCAGCAGTTTGTAAACAAATAAAATGATCGTGCTTACTTGCCAATGAGGTCAGCTGAAAATGTGCACCTTCGCTTGGCCACCAGAACTCAAGCGCCGGCCATGGTGTTGGTGTGGGCCGCCATAACAGCCGATGGTCGCTATCCACTCGTATTAATCGACCGTGGCATCAGAATAAATACTGAAAATTATCGCAAAAATATTGTGGAGGGTGTATTAAAGCCTTGGGCACGCAAACATTTTGGCCGCAGACCTTGGACATTCCAACGGGACTCAGCACCATGCTTCGCGGTGATAGGCCAAAATACCGCAGAGCAACATTCGGGCAGCGTGTGACGGGTTCTTTGGCCGTTTGAAGACCATAATTCGTGCCAAAGGTGACCAATTCGAACAAATCTAAATTTATTCTAAATGTTTATGCTATTTCTGGCATGTTTTGCTTTCATTCAATAAAATTTAACAACAAATGTAAAAATTATATTTTGCATAGAGTCGTCTTTTGTCTGCAGGCAGGTCAAGTTCGAAGATGGGCTATATCGGTCCACGTTTAGGCATACCTCCCATATAAGGGTATCCCCAAATTTTCAATATTTTGGGGTTCTTGAGCGCGTTTTTAAACCAAATTCGCTGAAATTTGGTAAAATGGGCTCTTTTTGGATACCAAATTTCTTAACTAAAAATTATAACTTTATGTCCACTTTTTCTGGTAGCCCCCATATAACGATACCTCCCAATTTTCAGTTTTGGAGGGGTTTTGACCGCATTTTTTCACCGAATTGGCTGTAATTTAGTGCTTTGGGTTCTTATTGGGTATCAAATCTCTCCACAAAAAATTATAAATATAGGTCCATTTTTTCGGGTAGCCCTCATAATAGGGTACCCCCAATTTTCGGTATTTTGGAGTTCTTGAACGCGTTTTTCAACCGAATTCGCTGAAATTTGGAACATGGGGTTCTTATTTGGTGTCAAATATCTAAACTAAAAATTATGAACATCGGTCCACTTTTTCTGATAGCCCCCATATAAGGGTACCCCCAATTTTCGGTATTTTGGGGTTCTTGAGCGCGTTTTTTCAATCGAATTTGCTGCAATTTGGTATTTTGTAGTCGTATATGGTAACGAATCTCCTTACCAAAAATTTGTAATATTCGCCCCGTTTTTGGGGTAGTCCCCATATAACCCCCTTTTTTATATTAAAATAGTTATCTGAATTGTTCCTCATTTTGAGTTTGGTTCTAAGCCTCTGTTGTAATCATTTCACCTGCGGAGGATAGCGAGATAAAAAATTAGAACCTAAGGTTCGATAATGATCTATAGCCGCATTTAGACATAGTCTCTGTGTGGAGGTTCCAGAAGGATTGGACCGATTTTCCCCATCTTCGAATTTGAACTAAGTTTGGAGAAATAATATGATGGGCAAAGTTTGGATGAAATCTAAATTTTCTGAAACGGATTTGGTCCAAAGAAACATGGGGTCTAGAACGACATTGAGGCACATTTTCACCGTGTTAAAGTGTATACACCCTCATTACCCATAATGCTGAGGGTATAATTATCCATTATAAATAAATTTTAAATAAATTTTTGAAATTTGAATTAAGATTTACATAATCCGTTTTTAGAAATGTTTGTATAGGTCCAACTTTTTGGTATGTTCCCTATATTTTCATTTCTAGTACCTGTCATTATATCTATGGTGGAGGGTATCCAAAGTTCGGCTCGGCCGAACTTAACGATTTTTCACTTGTTTTTATCTCACCCTGTAATATGATCGTCAGAAAAAAATTATCATGCCATATTTTTGAACATTGAACTATGTTGATTTTTTTTTTTATACTCACTAAAGTACTTCATCTCCGATTTACACTCTCATTAATTCCAAACATCCAAGGGATGGATGCGCAAAAATTCTAAGCGCTATCTAAAATATGGTAATTATAGTAACAATATTTCATTTCCTCCTAGTTTCCTGTAAATTTTGCACCAAAAAGTCTCCAGTCCTTGCATTCATGCCTTTTCTTCGTACCAATAATATCGTTGTTAATATTTTGAACTTAGGCCGTGAACTCAATTCACTTTCATTCAATTTAGAGAATTTCTAATTATTTGATAAGTAAATACGAATCTTTTAATAGATTATTATTAAATTTCGCCTAAAATATAACATAAAGTTAATGGACGTGAAATGAACTGCTGTTGAACAACAATATAAAATGCCATATGCTGTTCATTGTGATTTTATATTATTTTAAACAATTATTTTTTTAATAAACAAAAGATTTGTTTTGTGTGTCTGACTATATAAAGGGTGTGAAAATTCGTAAATGTCATTAGTTCCAGACTTGTGATCTCAAATCTATAACAACAACAATGAAATTCTCCAAGGTATTCGTTATTGCCGCTGCAATGATTTTGGCCATTAGCTCTGCCGAAGCTAAACCCGAGCCCAAGCCAGAACCATTACCTGAGCCTATTTTGGATGTACTAGGCAACCTTCTGGGCAGTGTTTTGGTAAATACGCAATTGATATAAATTTTAATAACTTAAATAACTTTACTTTTATTTTAAATCTCTTTGTAGGGACGTTAATGGAATTTTTTCACAGAAATCATTAATAATTTTGTTATTTGTGATTTCCTACAAACAAAACAATAAAGCTCCCTTGAAAAGTTACGTATGATGTTATGATTTAATTTTCGGTAGGGAATATTGGGTACTTACACTGTCATGGGCCAGTTCTATATAATAAGATTGGTATAAATCGGTATCTACCCTCGTTGTTAAAATGTGTACATAAGACTGCAGATATATGTCAAGTCCGAAGATGAGGCTCATCTGTTCACACTTTCTTCCCCCATTCCTCACAGTCAAAGTTAATGAAAAGAAAGTCGATATATTTTTAAGTGTTTCCTTGTGGGTCCTCCATTCACGGTGATTTAGTTTTTTGATTTAATTTGAATCCACACTAATTTAAGAATGTCCCTGCAAGAACTCTTTAATATATAGTCGATTTATTGTGTCAGCATCAAACGCATAAAACGCATTTTTCTTGAAGGAATGTTTTTACGAATGGCGGATAGGCGAATTTCCAAAAAAGAAAAATTTAAAGGTCCGCCATTTCTGGAATATTTTTATCGAATCGAAAATGGGGCTAGATCCCCTTAAACCATTTACAATTGACCAGAAACGGCCAGTATAGTCCAACAGGAGAGGTGTCGTGTTCCACAAGGACAACGCTAGGCCGCACACATTTACAGTGACTCGTTAGAAACTTCGGGAGCTTGGTTGGAAAATTTTAATGCATCCGTCATACAGTCCGGACTTGGCACCAAGCGATTAGCATTTTTCTCGCATTGCAAAATTTCTTTAATGATAAAAAATTTGTATCTAGGGAGTATTGATGAAAGGACTTCTATGAGAGAGGCATTATCATTATCAAATCATACAACAAAACGGTGCATATTTGGACCAAATCGGACATTCGGAAGCATGTCAAATAAAGTCTTATAGTTCATATAAAAATAATGGATTTATTTTTCCCAAACCAACATTATTGCATTATGTGGTTTGAAAAAATATTCTTACAAATTACAGACACTCAAGTTGGAAAACTGGGGTAGAAACCGATAATTAAATCGGACATTTGTATGGGCGCTATTTGAAAAAAGTTGTTTTATGCACCAGGAATCCGGTATGCTTAGTTATAAAAACTTCAGTGAGAAGATTCGATAAGAATCTTCAATATTCGGAAAATAGAAACCTATATAGACAACTAATGACAATATCCCCGAATGCCAGTGGGGGCCTATAGAAAAACGTGGAAACAAAACCGAACAAAATTTACGTTCCCTAAAACAATCAAAGATGGTGGAGCTCTTTTAAAGCTTTGAGTGTTTTTTTTTTTTTTTTTTTGTTCTGCGGATTTGGACCTAGATATTGGTTTCAAAATTCAATTTATGCCCCTCAATGCTGGAAAATATTATGGTTGTATATGTAGAATATGAAATATATATAAAATGGAAATTTCAACAGGACAATGATCCAAAACAAACCAGTCGATTAGCAAAACATTTGTCCAGGTGTATCACCGGTGCAGCTATTTTTTGACCGACCCCATTTTAAGAATAAACTTCTTTCAAAACAATATTTTCAAAATATAATCTTTTTGGTTTTTATTACAATAAAAATTGCTAATGCTTTCAAATACTAAAAATTGGTCAGCGCTATATCCAATTGTTCTGTATAGAGACCACAGGTATACATAAACAAATTTGTCTGTATCAAAACAGGCCAATTGGCATATATAAAGGGGTCTGATATGTATAAATTCAAAACACAGCAAGGATTTTGCTTCTACCATCATACGTTTTCATATTTTGGCAGTCAGGATTGCTTTCCATTTGAAAAATGTTTCACAGTGTTATAAATTAGTTATCAATAGATACACGATTTTATCAGAAGGAGTAGGCAGACCGTAATATTAACTGATACAAAAGTATATGGCCCCCTAAGCAATACTTCGATATTAACAACGGACAGAAACATTCAATAGCCGCCTTAAGACTGAGAGTGTTATTATATCTGTTTTTTGAATGTTTTATACAGACCAAATTGTTTTGAGTCTAGTTTTTCATGTTGATATCTAAATACATAGCAAACTAATATACCGATTTATAGAACTTGTATTGCTATTGTTATGTACTACTGACCCATTTTCAAACGATATGACCTATCCGAAAATTAAATCACAATATTATGAGTACGTTTTAAAGAGATTTTTTATTGTTTGTATTTTGGAACAAATAAAAAATATTTTTAATTTCTGGAAAATATCCTTCCGCATTAACGTCCCTGCAAGTGGATAAAACAAAAGTAGATTTAATGAAATTATGACACAAACAATATATATGCTGAATTACTAACCAAAACGCTGCCAAGAAGATTATTAAGAATAGCCAATACAGGCTCAGGCAATGGTTCTGGCTTGGGCTCGGGTTCGGGTTTAGCTTCGGCAGAACTGATGGCCAAAAGCATTGCAGCGGCAATAACGAATACCTTGGTGAATTTCATTGTTGTTGTTTTAGATTTGAGAAGACAAGTCTTGAACTAATGGCAGATATGCATTTTCAAACTCCTTATATAGTCGAACCTGACTTTTGTTTTCTTAAAAAAAATAATTGTTTAAAACAATATATAGGCACAATGAACAGCATATGTTCTACAATGACAACAAAAGGCATTTTATATTCCTCTTCAATTGCAGGTGACGTATGTCTTCAGTTCAAGGTCATTAAATTTTGGTTAACTTTTAGGCGTAAATAAAATAATTTTTTTTTTAAATAGATTATTATTTGCATAACAACAATCAGAAATATAAAAAGTTTAGTTCAAAATACTAAAGATTTTATTGTTGTTATAAAGAAAAAGCTTGAATGAAAAGATAGGAGGAGACATTTTTATACCGCCAGCCTTATATCTAACGAGGGTAAATACACTTGGCAAGGGCAAAAATACGCCACATTGAAATATTGGTTTTAGTCCCCATGTTTCTTTGGAACAAATCCTCTTCAGACAATTAGGAGTCAATTTACAAAGTTCATGTCTGGCTTGCTTGGGGGCAGGATAGCTCCCGAACGGAGTTATCGATTTCATCCAAACTTTACACATCGTAATATTTCATCCAAACATAGTTTAAAATGGAGAAAATCGGTCTACTCCTTCTGGTACCTTGCCCACAAAGTGTTAAACATTGAGCTGAAAATGCATTTAAAAATATCTCACTCGATACGGAAATATAGTTTAATCAGATCTGTATATTGTTGGGAGATGGGACTTATCGATCCACTCTTTCTAGTACCTCCCCAACAATGTGTTGAAAACTCAAATCAAAATGCTGAAAACTTCAATTTCATCCAAACTTTCCACATAGTAATATTTTTGCCTAGCCTAGATAAAATCGAAAGGTGAAACCCATCGGTTCACCCCTTCTGGTATATATATAAAAAATAGGTCAATATAAAAAACAATAAGTCTGTATAGATAACGCAGTATAGAGAAAGCCTTGGTCTTCATAAAGAGGTGCTGAAAACCATTGCATTAAAGTTTTGTGACACCTTTCTGCATGGAAATGTATTATCCTTTTTAATCTCAAAATACCCATTTAAAACTAATTAAGTTGCCTCTTGTGTACGTCTCTGCTTTATAGAGACTTCGACTAATATTTCAAGATTTTGCAAATGGAATAACAACCTTATGGTAGTAGTTACTTCTTACGTAGCTAACTTGTGACAGAACAATAGTTCCATACGTCGAGATTTAAAAGAGATTTCCAGGCGCGTCGATCTTGTGCGCAGCTCTTCCAATTTGAAACACCATGTTTCGAAATGTTGCCTTACACTTGATCTTTCCATCAACCATCACTTGGCTCGCTTTTATATGCCTTTTGTGCTGGGGCATCCTCATCCATTCTCACAACATGACCTAGCCAACATAGTCACTGCAGCTCGATACGTCTGACTATGTCGATGTCCGAGAATAGATGGTAAAACTCATGCTTCATTCGACGGCCATATTCACATAGATGTTTCGAAAAAAATCTCTCAAACACTCCAAGACACTCCCTCATCTGCTTGCACAAGTACCCATTCTTCAGATCCATATAACATCACGAGTAGTATCTACGGATTTTGGCCTTGTTTCTGAATTGCTTACACTGGCCATAATAGCATCTGTTAGCCAACACTATTCTCCTCCGGATTACAATGCTGATGTTATTAGTTTTATTTATGACGGTATAAAATCTTTGACTATCTCGAAGCTGTAGTTCTCAACATCCACAGTTGGTGCGAGCCTACCCGACGTCCTGCGCGTTGATACCATTAGCTTGGACTTTTCGTCATTTACTGCCAGTCTGATTTAGGCATATTCCTTCTCAATTCGTTCCAATGGAGCTGTAATGCTCGCAAAGTTCGATCCATTATTCAATGTCGTCGGCGTAGGCGAGCACATATGCTGTTTGGTGTACAGAGTGACATTTTGGTTCACGTTTACATCTTGTATGACCTTTTTCAGCAGGATGTTGTAAAGGTCACACGACAAACTATCACCTTGTCTGAATCCTCGTTCGGTATTAAGGGGCTCCGATAGGTGCTTTCCGACTTTAACTGCTGACCTTGTGCCACTTAAAGTTATTCTGCATAGCCGTATTAATTTTGCAGAAATTCCGAACGCAGACATGGCTTTAAACACCTCTGAGGGGATTGGGCTGCCGAAAGCGGCTTCGTAGTCGACAAATAGGTGGAATGTGATATGGCTTTAAACACCTCTGAGCGGATTGGGCTGCCGAAAGCGGCTTTGTAGTCGACGAATAGGTGGAATGTGGCGATGTGTTTTTCGTGGATCTTTTCCAGCATTTGACGTAGTGTGAAAATCAGGTCTACCGTGGATTTCCCAGGTCTGGAAACCGCAATTGATAAGATCCAATAATATCATTGATCATTGGCTTCAGTCGTTCACACATCACGCTGGATAGCGCAGGAGCCAAATTATTCTAATTAGTTTGTGTATGCACTAAGTATTCTATTACAAAAATATTATATATTAAAATATTTCAATGTACAGCGTTGCTGCAGTAACATCTTGGACCAAACGGGACCACCAAACCCGGTTTTAAGTTTTTTTCGATCAATGGTGACTTGGACATGACAAAGTGAAAAGTCTCAAAAAATTAACCAATTGTATATTTATAGAAAATGGTATGGTAATGGTACAATTTTCTATGAACATGGTGATTTTATGGAGAAGGTATCAGAAGGAGTAGACTGACCGGAATATTAACTGCTGCAAAAATAGATGGCCCGTAGCCTCAATAGCCCTAAGGCTTATAGATGATTAACTAATGTCCTATACAGACCGTATTGTTTTTTAATCGGATCTAGTTTTTTCATGTCTATATCTAAATAGCAAGGTAATATACCGATGTATAGCACTCTTATTGCAATGCCCAGTGTTATGTAGTACTAACCCATTTTCAAACGATATGACAGTTTCAGTCCCTAATATTCCCCTCCAAAAATAATATCACAATATTATGAGTATGTTTCCAAGAGAGCTTTTATTGTTTGTGTTTATAGGAAATCATAAATAAAAAAATTATAATTTCTGGAAAATATCCTTCCGTATTAACGTCCCTGCAAAGTAGATAAAACAAAAATAAAGTTAATCAAATTATTATACAAAGTATATATCATTTGTATTGCTTACCAAAACACTGCCAAGAAGGCTACCTAGGGCATCCAAAATAGGCTCAGGCAATGGTTCTGGCTTGGGCTCGGGTTTAGCTTCGGCAGAGCTAATGGCCAAAAGCATTGCTGCGGCAATAACGAAAACTTTGGTGAATTTCATTGTTGGTGTTATAGATTTGAGAAGACAAGTCCGGAACTAATAGCATTTTTTAATTTTCAAACTCTTTATATAGTCGAATATGTCTTTTGTTTTCTTAAAAATACTTGTTTAAAATAATATAAAAATACAATAGACAGTATTTGTTCTAAAACGACAATTAAAGGCATTTTTTATTGTTCTTGAATTGCAGGCAAGACCATTAAATTTAGGTTCAATTATAGGTGTAAATTAAATTATATTTTTAAAAATGTTTTATTTGTTAATCAAATAATCAGCTATACTCGAAAATTGGGAAAAGTGAGTTAAGTTCAAAGTCAAAATATAAACAACAATGAAGAGAAAAAAAGCTTCACTCCTGCCTGTCAGGAAATGTTTATAGTGCATCTTTTACAGGATGACCGAAAGAAATTAACTCTGATTTCGATTTTATGTAGTACTTACTTACTACTTAGCTGGCTTGTTACAGAACGGTTGTTCCATAAGCCGAGGTTAAAAAAGATTTCCAAGCGGGTCGGTCTTGTGCGCAAGTCCACCAATTTGGAAGACCACGTTCCAAGATGTTGTTTTCTACTAGGTCTTTCCATCTAATTCGCGGCCTTCCCTCTCTACGGGAACCATCAGTAGGCTCATTTTTATATGCCTTTTGAGCAATTTGAAAGACCACGTTCCAAGATGTTGTTTTCTACTAGGTCTTTCCATCTAATTCGCGGCCTTCCCTCTCTACGGGAACCATCAGTAGGCTCATTTTTATATGCCTTTTGAGCTGGAGCATTTTCATTCATCCGCACAACATGGCCTAGCCACCCTAGTCTCTGCAGCTCAATACGACTGACTATGTCGATATTCACCGTCGACGTAGATCGGCCCGTAGATCTTTCGGAAAATTGTTCTCTCAAACATTCCAAGAGTTGCCTCATCTGCTTGCACAAGCACCCATGCTACTGATCCATATAATAGCACGGGTAGTATCAGCGTCTTGTAAAGTGTGAGTTTTGTCTGGCGGGAGGTGGGCTTGTTTCTAAACTGCTTACTTAGACCATAGTAGCATCTGTTGGCCATCACAATCCTTCTCCGAATTTCAAAACTGATGTCATTCGTTTTATTTATGGCGGTACCAAGGTATATAAAGTCTTTAACTACCTCGAAGCTGTAGTTCTCAATTTCCACAGTTGGTCGAGTCTACAGGACGTCTTGCGCGTTGATACCATCAGCTTGGTCTGCCGTTTACTGCCAGACCCACTTTGTTCAAAGGTGGCTGTTACCGTTCGCAATGTTCGACCCATTATATCAATGTCATCGGCGTAGGCGAGTAACATGTGCTGTTTGGTGTATAGAGTGCCTTTTCTGTTCACCTTCGCGTCTCATATGACCTTTTCCAGTAGGATGTTAAAAAGATCACACGACAAACTGTCACCTTGTCTGAATCCTCGTTCAGTATTGAAGGGCTCCGATAGGTCCTTTCCTACTTTAACTGCTGACCTTGTGCCACTTAAAGTTATCCTGCATAGCCGTATTAATTTTGCAGGAATGCCGAACGCAGACATGGCTTTAAACACCTCTGAACGGATAGGGCTGTCGAATGCGGCTTTATAGTCGACAAGTAGGTGGTATGTGTCGATGTGTTTTTCGTGGGTCTTTTCCAGTATTTGGAGTGTATCAGAGTGAAAATCTGGTCAATGGTGGATTTGCCAGGTCTGAAGCCGCATTGGTATGATCCGACGATGTCATTGACCATTGGTTTCAATCGTTCACACAGCACACTGGATAGCACTTTATATGCGATGGGAAGGAGACTTATTCCTCTATAGTTAGTTTTATATAGAAAAAACATATATCGATTACGGCAATTGAGATCCCGGTTCCATTTTTCTAACAAAACTTGAAGAATGATATAGCTCCTATATACATTACTTTAATTGAATTGTAGGAACAACTCCCGCCATTTCCTCAATGAATTTTATTTACACAATAACATTGTTAGTTTTTTTTTCAACTTAAGAGTGAAATTAATTCAGTTTGCACAATTTTTGAATAAAAAATATTATAATAATATTTGATTTAGTATAAGCAAAAAAATCTAACCTAAATTGCATGACATTGAGTTGATGACATACATGCCTATTGTTTTCGTTTTAGAACATATGCTGTATATTGTGCCTATTTACTTTTATAGCAATAATTTATTTTATAAACAAAAGACATGTTCGACTATATAATGGGTGTTGAAAATTCACAAAAATCATTAGTTCCAGACTTGTCTTCACACCTCTATAACAACAACAATGAAATTCACCAAGGTATTCGTTATTGCCGCTGCAATGATTTTGGCCATCAGCTCTGCCGAGGCTAAACCCGAGCCCAAACCAGAACCCTTGCCTGAGCCTATTTTGGATGTCCTAGGCAACCTTCTAGGCAGTGTTTTGGTAAGTAATGCCAGCGATATATGTTTGTATTGCAATTTCATAACATTTACTTTTGTTTTATCTACTTTGCAGGGACGTTAATAAGGAAGGATCTTTTTTTTTCAGAAATCATTAATAATTTTCTTCTTTGTGATTTTCTATAAACAAAAACAATAAAGTTATCTTGAAAAGTTACATATGATCAATTTTCCGATGGGGGGTATTAAGGAACAAAACTGTCATAACATTTGAAAATATGTCAGAAGGGTATGCATCGGTATCTAATCTTGATATTACGATGTGTAGATAAAAAAAACTCCATCCCTTCCAGAAGAATAGAGTCCATATGCAATAATTAAACATATATTTGTACACTCACAAATTTAAGAATAAGAAGTGAAAATGTCGTCAATTTCCGTCGTGCAGGGCCAAAATTTGTATATCCTCCATCACCTTGAGTGTCATTAAAATTCCTTAAATATCGGGATTATATTATTGTATTATGTTGTAGTAGGTTGACTTATATTTTGAAAATGAATGTTTCAATTAATTAGACACTCAGTTTGGCAAACAGTAGTAGGAACTAGGGATACATAGTCGAGCACAAAAATCACCGTTTTTACTTTTCGATGTTTGTCCTGACCAAAAAGTCCATTTTTGGATATTTCGATTTTGTCAAAATTTTCGACTTTTACAGATTTATGTAAAATCGACTAAAAAATTGTTACATGAGTTGTTGTCAAAAGATAAAATAACGTTTTGGAACGACTAATTTTTGGGCAATTGATAATAAACCAAATATTTATGAAGAATATCGAAAGTCAATCTTGAAAATTCGAGTTTGCGATTTTCTCAAAGATCAAAAATCGACTTCGATGTAAAAAGATCGATTATTAGAAAGCCGATTTACTTATCCCTTCAGTATATAGAAATGAAGCGTGACATTTGTATGTTTGCAAATTTTAAACTTTTAACCTATGCCGAATAATTTCAAGAAAAATATTTTTATTCACCAGGAATCCGATATACAAACTTCGATAAAAAAGAAAAGTCGAGTTTGTGATTTTCTCAAAGATCAAAAATCGACTTCAATGTAAAAAGATGAATTATCGATTATTCGAAAGTCGATTTACTTATCCCTTTAGTATATAGAAATGAAGCGTGACATGTGTATGGTTGCAAAATTTAAACTTTTAACCTATGCCGAATAATTTCAAGAAAAAATATTTTTATTCACCAGAAATCCGATATACAAACTTCGATAAAAAAGAATGGTACTATGAAAAAACATGACCAGGAAAATGGGACTGTATGTCAGTCTTCAAGCATCATTTTTTATACCAAATTACTGCCATATCGGTGGGAGAATGCGACAAAAGCTTTCAAGAAATTGTAAATTGGTCGATATATAGGAATAATAGCAAAACGTAAACCGACATTGATAATTTTTGGTAGGAAGATGTGACACCACATGCGAACCTAAAAAATCCAAACAGAGCCAATTTGGATGAAGAAACTTATCCTATCCTCGCAAAATACCGACAAATGGGGTGTACCAATATATATAGGGGCTACCTGAAAACTTGAGGCAGAATTGATAATTTTGGAAGGAATTTTATGTTTAATTATAATCCCTAGTACCTAGTAAGTGGGGTCTACCTGGAAACTTGGGTTAATATTGAAAAGTTGTGGGTGCAAAGATTTTCTACTTAATAAGAACACAGAATATAAAAAAATATATTACTGCAAATTTAGACCACAAAATATCGAAATGTGAGATGTAATGGCATATGGACGCTACGCAAAACAGTGGATGGTTTATCTACCCAGCGATAGCCCAAAATTTCAAATTGTAACCGAATGGTTTGAAAAAGCGGCCATACCCTTAAAAATACACCGATATATCACATTTTCAATACCAAATATCCTAGGAGCAGTAGCAATGTACGTGTAAAATTTTAATGATCTATCTCAAATACTTCGATCTATATCGTGAGATTTTAACATACAGAAAGACGGACATGGCTACATCAATATAAATTTTTAATTTTGATCAAGCATTTGTATACCATCCATGGCCACATATTTTCGATGGGTAATATTTTGGCTACGGCCTAAATATGACACATCGAAATATTCGTATTTCTTTGAACCAAATACGTTTCAGACTATTTGAAGTCGATTTACAAATGTCCGTCCGTCTGTCTGGCTGGTGCGCACAATACCCCTTGAACAAATTTATCCCGACTCTAAACATCTTAATATGTCTTCCAAACTTAAATCAGCATCGAAGATAGGGAATATCGCTACATTCCTTCTGGCACCTCCTGAACATAATAGTCATGAAACAAACTATCGGATTTGAACCAAACTTTGCACAATCTTATATTTGAAACAAGACTGTATAATGTTGGAAACAAATAGAATCTCCGTTTGGAACCGAACTTTGCAATTCGAAATTATTTCACCAAACCTGGATGAAGTTTGAGGATGAAATCCATTGGTCAAATCCTTCTGGTGTCAACATTTTAAAAAAAAAGAGTAGCCGATTTTGTGCATAAATTGCAGATCGTAAAATTTTGTCAAACCTTCATTACATTCAAGGGTGGCGTAGGGGATGATAGATACCAAGCAACGGCTCTGATTGGCTTTAACATTGCGAAGTCCAGGCTTATACTGGTCCCTCTTTCATCTCAATTGTGGACACTGACCACCCCGCGGTGCCACATGGGGAGCTATTCTCATCACCCGATGAAATAGTGAGCTAATATGTGCCGCGAGTTCACCCATAAGAACTATAAATGTGTTGAGGCGTCGGGTTAGTTGCCGAACTATTCAAGACTGGTGGCCAGATGCTGGTCAGGAGCATGCACCACCTGATTAGCACAATTTGGCTAGATGAATGCATGCCCAATGATTGGAACCTCAGCATCCTGTGTCCCGAGCACAAAAAAGGAGACAAGATGTTATGTGCCAACTATAGAGGAATAAGTCTCATTCCCATCGCATATGAAGTGCTATCCAGTGTGCTGTGTGAACGATTGAAGCCAATGGTCAATGACATCATCGGACCATACCAATGCGGCTTCAGACCTGGCAAATCCATCATTGACCAGATTTTCACTCTGCGCCTAATCCTGGAAAAGACCCATGAAAAACACATCGACACATACCACCTATTTGTCGACTATAAAGCCGCATTCGACATCCCTATCCGTTCTGAGGTGTTTAAAGCCATGTCTGCGTCCGGTATTCCTGCAAAATTAATACGGCTATGCAGTTAAAGTAGGAAAGGACCTATCGGAGCCCTTCAATACCGAACGAGGATTCAGACAAGGTGACAGTTTGTCGTGTGATCTTTTTAACATCCTACTGGAAAAAGTCATACAAGACGCAAAGGTGAACAGAAATGGCACTCTGTACACATGTTACTCGCCTACGCCGATGACATCGACATAATGGGTCCAACATTGCGAGCGGTAACAGCCACCTTTGAACAAATTGAAAAGGAGTCTGCCAAAGTGGGTCTGGCAGTAAACGGCGAGAAGACCAAGCTGATGGTATCAACGCGCAAGACGTCTAGTAGACTCGGACCAACTGTGGAACTTGAGAACTACAGCTTCGAGGTAGTTAAAGACTTTATATACCTTGGTACCGCCATGAATAAAACGAATGACATCAGTTTTCAAATTCGGAGAAGGATTGTGATGGCCAACAGATGCTACTATGGTCTAAGTAAGCAGTTTAGAAACAAGGCCACCTCCCGGCAGACCAAACTCACACTTTACAAGACGCTGATACTACCCGTGCTATTATATGGATCAGAAGCATGGGTACTTGCGCAAGCAGATGAGGCAGCTCTTGGGGTGTTTGAGAGAAAAATTCTCCGAAAGAATGAACCACGAGCTTTACAATTTATACCCGGACATCGTATTGAGCTGCAGCGACTACGGTGGCTAGGCCATGTTGTGCGGATGAATGAAAATGTCCCAGCTCAAAAGGCATATAAAAATGACCCTACTGATGGTTCCCGTAGAAGGGGAAGGCCACGAATTAAATGGAAAGACCAAGTAGAAAACAACATCTTGGAACGTGGTCTTCCAAATTGGTGGATTTGCTCACAAGACCGACGCGCTTGGAAATCTTTTTTTATGGAACAACCGTTCAGCTAAGTAAGTAAGTAAGTCATTACATTCAAATGTGGGGTTTATGGAAGAACTTACTATTTATATTAAATATAGATCCTAGTACAATTATAGACTATATAGTGCCAGCATCTCTAGAACCTCCCCCACGGTCAAAATTTAATACAAAAAATAATCAACCACGACACTAAAGAGTAAAGAGGTTAAGCGTATAAATCTGTCAGCAATACCAACTGACATTTTTAACTTTTTTGTAATTTCAAGATGAAGAGGACTATAACTCCTAATAAAATCATTTCCATTCGAAAATTATTTTCAAGAGAGCTTTATTGTTTTTGTTTCTAGTCACATCACAAATAACAAAATTAGTAATGATTTCTGGAACAAATATCCTTCTGCATTAACGTCCCTGCAAAATAAATTCAGTACATTTAATTAAATTGTAATGCAAAAAAAGATATATGCAGAATTACTTACCAAAACACTGCCAAGAAGATTACCCAGAACAGCCAATACCGGCTCAGGCAATGGTTCTGGTTTGGGCTCGGGTTCAGGTTTAGCTTCAGCAGAGCTAATGGCCAAAAGCATTGCAGCGGCAATAACGAATATCTTGGTGAATTTCATTGTTGTTGTTATAGATTTGTGAAGACAAGTCTGGAATTGATGTCAGTTGTGCATTTTCAAGTCCCTTATATAGTCGAACATGTCTTTTGTTTTCTTAAAAATAATTATTTAAAATAATATAAAAGCGCAATTGATAACATATGTTCTAACCCGACAGGAAAAGATATTTTTTTGTATTATTCTTCAATAGCAGGTCGCGAATGTTTTCAGTTTAAGACTATTTAATTGTAGACTTAAGTTGAATAGAATATCTTTAAAAGATTTTTATTTGCATAACAAATAAACTGAAATACTCAAAAATTGGGGAAATTAAATCAAGTTCCAGGCCAATTGTTCTAAATAGTATTATTGATTATTTATTAATTTCTCTTTCGAAGAAAAGGAAACCAGAGAGATACTACAAATAAAACCAGAGAGACACTACATTCCCACCACTATGAGATAAGGAGGTGGCTTTGAACGCTAAGGCGCCGGACATCAACAGATGCCATGGGAACCAGGGTTCAAATCCCAGCCGGGCTGAATTTTTGAGTTTTTTGTTTTTATGCCTTTCTAGGGCGAAGGATCAGTCATGTAAATGTTTGTTATTAATTTCTCTTTCGAGATGAGCTACATGATCGGAGTTGCAATAAGAAGGAAAGCCAGAGAAAGCCAGAGAGATACTACATTCCCACCACTATGCGACGCGTTTCGCCGTTGTTTAAGCGGCTCATCAGGCATATTGGGCAATGTGGCTTACAAATGTCTTTACTTGATAAGTTGTATTTATGTCGACTATTGTTGCGAAATTGCATCTACGAATTAAATTCAACCGTGTCAAGTTTCGGACATTTGGCATCATACCAGAACATTCCTTTTCAGAGCAGATTTTTCTTGTAGTGACGGACTGAAGACATAATTGATATTGATATGGATTAAAGGACATGCGATGTTGTCAGTGCATCATATACAGGATGATCGGAGAAACTTGTTGATTTGCGATGAATTAATTTTATCCGATATCGTTGTTGTATCTGAAGACATGTTAGAGGCTTACAGTATTTAGTCCACACCTTCTGATACCACACCTACAAAGTATTATTATTATTTTTTTAATTAAAGTTAAATATGAGATCTTTATCTACATGTGAACCGACATACATCAAACCATACATAAGTCATTCGGTATCCTAGATTTAATTTCATTCGGACAGCTATAGAATCGATTATTCATAACAAACAAACAATATGTAAATTGATTTTAAGCAAACTTGACACCCACTACTTTTTTAAAAAATTTACACAAAGCTGGATTTAAAAAGAAGCTCGATATTTGGGTGCCTGACCAATTAACAGAGAAAAATAGGATGGATGGAAGCCTTGGCCAAAGGGAATGAGATAGACCTATTTATTAAACGGGTGGTGACTGTAGATGAGAAATGGATCACTTACGATAACCCAGTGCGAAAACGATCGTGGCCACCTCAAACGGTGGCCGCCAAAACAGTTCTAACGGGCAGGAAGGATCTGCTATGCATTTAGTGATACTGGACGGGGATTATTAATTATGAGTTGCTTCCACACGGCCAAAGGCTAAATTATGATCTCTACTGTCAACAACTGAACCGTTTGCAGATAGTAATTGACCAGAATTGGCCAAAAGGAGAGGTGTCGTGTTCCACCAGTATAACGCTAGGCCACACACATCTACAGTGACTCGCCACAAACTTCAGCAACTTGGTTGGGAAGTTTTAATGCATCCGCCTACAGTCTGCGCAAGCAGATGAGGCAGCTCTTGGGGTGTTTGAGAGAAAAATTCTCCGAAGATCTACGGTGAATATCGGCGTCGAATGAACCAGGAGTTTTACAATTTATACGCGGACATCGACATAGTCAGTCGTATTGAGCTGCAGCCACTACGGTCGCTAGGCCATGTTGTGCGGATGAATGAAGATGCCCCAGCTCAAAAGGCATATAAAAATGAGCCTACTGATGGTTCCCGTAGAAGGGGAAGGCCACGAATCAGATGGAAAGACCAAGTAGAAAACAACATCTTGGAACGTGGTCTTCCAAATTGGTGGACTTGCGCACAAGACCGACGCGCTTGGAAATCTTTTTTAAGCTCGGCTTATGGAACAACCGTTCTGTAACAAGCCAGCTAAGTAAGTAAGCCTACAGTCCGGACTTGGCACCCCAAGCGATTATCATCTATTTTTTGCATTGCAAAATTTCTTTAATGATAAAAAATTGGTATCTAGGGAGGATTGTGAAAATCGACAACTAGAGTTTTTTTTTGAAAATAGAATGCAGGACTTCTACGTGGGAGGCATTATGAAGTTAACTTTAACCCTTTGTGGCCCAATGTTGCCCACAGGCAACAAAATGTTTTAGAGCTAATATTTAATATACTGCTAGTAGATATATATTCTTTGGATTGCATACGTCAAGACCTGATTATGGACGACATATATCCCAAGAAAAATCTAAAAAATTCAAATTTTTGGTAAAGTTATGAGCTTTTTAATAGGGAGAAGAGGGCAAAAATGTGTACAGTACTAATTTGTGTATACAGTCCAAATTATTTAAATCACTTCGTATTTGAAATATACGAACTCTGCCGTCAGAATTATTTTTGATTCTTGTAAAACAGAATATAGAGAATAATTTAAAATGATTTTTTCGTCGATTTTGCATTTGGTTTTCTTGATATTAGGCTTTTATTTTTTAGAAAACATGTACTGTATCTCCCGAATGCAAGGATGTAGCAATGTCAAAATTTGTCCATATCCTATCTAGGATAGTTGCATTAAATCTGTGAACAGAAAATTGTTCTATGATTACGGAAAAAAATTCGGGGCTCAAAGGGTTAACAACAAATCATACAACAAAAGAGTGGATATTTGGACATCAGATATTTCGAAGCATTTTGAATAAATTCATATAGTTCATATAAAAATAGTGGATTTCTTTTTCCCAATCTAAACTTGAACCGATTTCAACGAAACTTGGCACATATCATTTGGGCAAATCGAAAGATATATAAGGCGTGTCATGCGCCATTTGCGTAATATCAAACGAATATATATATTTTTTGGAGCTGTATCTAAATTTGAACCCGTATTTCAATAGGGTTCGTCCTTGGACCAAATAGGAGATGTGTGCCAAATTTCGTCTAAACCGGGTCCTAAATGCGACCTGCACTTGGTTTACAATTTTGCATTATTTTGACAGACATGCATAAATCGACTCAGAACGTAATTCTATGCAGATTCTCAAAAGGAACCTTGGGTATATCTCGTTTACTTTTGCCTGTTAAAAACATATGCAAATATCCTGGACCACATTTTGAGTATTTTGAACTTAGTTCGTGAACTTTAACCACATTTATTAAATTATTGAATATTTATAATTGTTTGATACGAAAAAATAAATATCTTTTAATAAAACTTTATTTAACCTACATTTAATGGCCTTGAACTGAAGACATAAATGTACTTCTATTGCAGAACAATATAAAATGTCTTTTGTTGTGGGTTTAGAAAATATGTTGCCTATTGTGCCTCAATATGGTTTTAAATATTTTTATAAACAAAAGACATGTTCGACTATATAAGGGGTTTGAAAATTCACAAATGTTATTAGTTCCAGACTTGTCTTCTCAAATCTATAAGAAAAACAATGAAATTCACCAAGGTATTCGTTATTGCCGCTGCAATGATTTTGGCCATTAGCTCTGCTGAAGCTAAACCTGAACCCGAGCCCAAACCAGAACCATTGCCTGAACCTATTTTGGATGTACTAGGCGGCATTCTTGGCAGTGTTTTGGTAAATAATACAATTGATTTATTTGTTTGTATTTCAATTTCATTAAATTTTCTTTTGTTTTATCGACTTTGCAGGGACGTTAATGAGGAAGGATACTTTTTCAGAAATCATTAATAATATTTTATTTGTGATTTTCTATAAACAGAAAAGAATAAAGCTCTCTTGAAAAGTTACTTATTATGTTTTAATTTTCGGATGGAGGTATTAAGGAACTAACATATCACATTGTTTGAAACTGTGCCAGTACTTGGCAATGCAATAAATCATTATATAAACTTGTCATTTACATATCTTCATTGAAAAACTAGGTGTGATCCAAAATAACAAAATTCATCTATATATGGGCAATATTGCCAATTTTTTAATATTCCATTTTCAAAAAATCAGTTTTTTTGTTTTTGTGGCACATCAATGATTTTTGGTACACATATAGAGAAAAATGTTCTGACTCCGAAACCGTTCGCGATCAAATTTTTGGTTGATGCGCGCAAAAGTTATCGAGGTTTTAATTTTGGGCATAAGAAAAAAATCTTAAAATTACGCCGTTTATTATATTGACCAAAAACGTTGATATATATCTTCCTCCGTAAAATAAGAATATAAATATATTATAAAAATCGCGAAAAAGTTGCACATCTTCGCGAAATATGAGAAAAATAATGAAAATATAGGAGATTACGTAAATATTTTCATTATATTAATGACATACACACACCTAAAAATTAATTTAAAAATATCTACATAATCTAAACACCACGATGAATCAAATGATATCAAAATCACACAAGTCCGTGTAGCTGTTTGTAAATCACAGCGACAACAAAACAAGATATTGAGGAAAATTATTTGTTTTTGGTTCGAAAAAATAATGTCATCACATTTATTTTTTTAATTGTATACAAGAAATTTCAGAAAAAAATGTTGGGGTTATTCTGCTATTTTACCCGAATTTCGCTGAAAAATTGACATATATAATAATAATCACTTTTTGTGTATAAGTATACGCCTTGCGGATTATATCAAGACCCTTCCGATAAATCTTAGAGTTCTTTAAATAGGAATAAATCTTAAAATAAAATAATATTATGAAATATACATTTTAAATTGCGTCTAAGTCGCGTAATTCTCAAAATCATTTGATGCGCATGCGGTTTCCAGGAAGTACTGAAGTTTATCTTCCAATCCATATATATTGTGCAAAATTTCATTTGACGGCTAAGATGTGCCGCACGTTACATTGAAGTACCCAACAAACCGTAAAACGGGAATAATTTCCGAAAACTCCATATGTCATTAACGCGCATCCGATTTCAGTGTGCACCCAAAAAAAATTCATCGATCTATACCGATTTCAATGTGGTCCATTAAGAACCATGGATGTGTCAGCTCACACTATTTATGAGATAAATTGTTTCTACATCGCGTAATTCTCAAAATCATTTGATGCGCATGCGGTTTCCAGGAAGTACTGAAGTTTATCTTCCAATCCATATATATTTTGCGAAATTTCATTTGACGGCTAAGATGTGCCGCACGTTACATTGAAGTACCCAAAAAACCGTAAAACGCGAATAATTTCCGAAAACTCCATATGTCATTAACGCGCATCCGATTTCGGTGTGCACCCTATAAAAATACATCGATCTATACCGATTTCAATGTGGTCCATTAAGAACCATGGATGTGCCATCACAATCTATTTTTGAGATAAATTGCGTACATCTCTCTTTCGGCTGAAGTTTTTAAAGTTCTCTTTTCGAAAAAGATCAAAATCCGTATGAGGTCATTTATTGAAGCGGAAATGATACACAGAAAACGCAAATAAATCCGCGATATTTTCAAAAACATTTTTTGCCAAATTTCGTGTTATTGGAAGGCCAGTTCCCGCCGTTCTAGTAGATGGATTTTCACGAAGAAGATTTTATATCATCCGAAACGGAAAAAACCTTATTGATCGCGGGTACCCATATCATTCAGTTGACAGATCTAAAAATTTGGCCCGAAAAATAGGTTTTTTAGAAATTTGATCGCACAAAATTCGCACCTTCGGATGAGTATTACTCTGAAGCTGTGCATGCTACATACACAAAATACATATCAAATTACACAGATTCGCGACTACAATAATCGTATAATCGATTTTTAGAAATTCCTGTTCGCGTATTAATGCTAGAACTAAAATTCAAAAAACACTCAAAATCGAGCTTCAAAATGTCAGCATCATTTAAAGGTAGATCCAGTTACAATTTTGAAAAATGATACATAAGGGGCGTAGTCCCCATTTTGTTGGCTTCTAGTTTTATTTTGACACGAAGGCCGTGCAATGAGTGGCTTAGTCACAAATCGATAGAGAACATAAAAAAACTGGTTCGCCTCAATCTGTTTTTACACATTTTTTTACATTAAAGTAGACACAGCTTCCACTAAAATAAAGTTTGGAGGTCAATATCATGAGCAGTTTGCAACGACAGATCAATTAACCCAAAACTATTCACTTTTTTTCATATACTTAAGTAGTTCCCGAGTTATAAAGGTGTGAACCTCCGCTTCAGCTATGTTAAAAAATTGGCAATATTGCCCATATATAAAAGAGCTTAGTGTTAAGTGAGTGAGTGAGTGACTGAGTGACTGACTGACAGATCATCGCCCAGACGAAACGGCTAAAGCTAGAAGCTTGAAATTTTGAGTGTGGGTTGGTGTTGGTGTGTAGGCGTGAGATAAGGCTGGGTTTTTGGAAATTCGAACTAGAAGGGTACGAAAAGTACTAAAATGTACCAAATATGGTACCCTTTGTATTAGGCGAACGGGAAGAGCTAGAATTCTGAAATTTGTTTTTGGAAATTCGTACTAGAACGGTACGAAAAGTACTAAAAAGTACTAAATGTGATACCATTTGTATTTGGCGAACCGGTAGAGCTAGAACTCTGAAATTTGGATTGGTGGTCGCTGAGTGTAGGATAGATGTACCAACGGGTTTTTGGAAATTCGAAATAGAAGGGTACGAAAAGTACTAAAATGTACTTAATTTTGTACAATTTCGTAGAATGTGAATTGATAGAGCTAAAAACTTGAAATTTGGAATGCGACTTAGGGATGAGATGTAGAGTCTATTTAAGGAGATGGTTTTGAAAGCGTGTACTCATGTGTACGAAAAGTACTATATGATACTATATTTGGTACAAATTTAATTTGGAGATACAAATCGAGCTGGAATCCTGAAATTTGAAATTAACATTAGGAGTTGGACATCTGAGTGTAGAATTGGGAATGTACGTAGTTTTGGAATTTTTTTACCCAGTTTCAGTAATTTATATTCATGGGTACTAAATGGTACTAAATTTGGTACAATTTGAATTTTATGCGAACCAATAGAGCTAGAATCATGAAATTTGGAGTCAGGATAACTTTTGGGGTGTAAGATCGAGATATGTAGGAAGTTTTAAAAATGTTTACTAATGTGTACTAAATTTGGTACAATTTGAATTGTGGGTGAACCGATAGAGTTGGAATCATAAATCTTGGATTTAGGATCAGTCTGGGGGTGAAAGTTTGGGTTAAGTGGGACGTTTTGGAAATTCGTACTACTGTGTACTAAATTTGGTACAATTTGAATTGTGAGTGAACCGAAAGAGTTGTAATCCTGAAACTTGGATTTAGGATCACTGTGAGGGTGTAGGATTGGGGTCTGTAGGAAGTTTTGGAAATTCGTACTACAGTGTACTAAATTTGGTACAAATTGAATTGTGGATGAACCGATAGAGTTGGAATCCTGAAACTTGGATTTAGGATCACTGTGGGGGTGTAGAATTGGGGTATGTAGGAAGTTTTGGAAATTGGTACTACTATGTACTAAATTTGGTACAATTTGAATTGAGGGTGAACCGATGGAGTTGGAATCCTGAAACTTGGATATAGGATCACTGTGGGGGTGTAGGATTGGGGTCTGTAGGAAGTTTTGGAAATTCATAGTACTGTGTACTAAATTTGGTACAATTTGATTTGGGGGTGAACCGATAGGGTTGGAATCCTGAAACTTGGATTTAGGATCACTGTGAGGGTGTAGGATTGGGGTCTGTAGGAAGTTTTGGAAATTCGTACTACAGTGTACTAAATTTGGTACAAATTGAATTGGGGATAAACCGATGGAGTTGGAATCCTGAAACTTGGATTTAGGATCACTGTGAGGGTGTAGGATTGGGGTATGTAGGAAGTTTTGGAAATTGGTACTACTATGTACTTAATTTGGTACAATTTGAATTGAGGGTGAACCGATAGAGTTGGAATCCTAAAACTTGGATTTAGGATCATTGTGGGGGTGTAGGATTGGGGTATGTAGGATGTTTTGGAAATTGGTACTACTGTGTACTAAATGTGGTACAATTTTAATTGTGGGCGAACAGATAGAGTTGGAATCCTGAAACTTGGTGTTAGGATCACTGTGGTGGTGTAGGATTGGGGTAAGTAGGAGGTTTTGGAAATTCGTACTACTGTGTACTAAATTTGGTACAATTTGAATTGTGAGTGAACCGATAGAGTTGTAATCCTGAAACTTGGATTTAGGGTCACCGTGGGGTTGTAGGGTTAGGGTAAGTTGGAGGTTTTGGAAATTCATACTACTGTGTGCCAAATTTGGTACAATTTGGATTGTGAGTGAACCGATAGCGTTGGAATTCTGAAACTTGGAATTAGGATCTCTGTGAAGTGTAGGTTTGGGTTAAGAAGGAAGTTTTGGAAATTCATACTACAGTGTACAGTCATTATGGGGGTGTAGGATCGGGGTATGCAGGAAGTTTTGTTGGAAGTAGAAGGGTACGAAAAGTACTAAAATGTACCAAATATGGTACCCTTTTTATTACCGAACGGGAAGAGCTAGAATTCTGAAATTTGGAATGTTGGTCACTGATGGAAAGTTAGAATGATGTGCAAAGGGTTTTTAGAAATTCGACCTATAAGTATACTAAAGGTACTAAACTTTACTGAATTTATTTCCTGTTGTATATATATTGAACATATATAGCATGAATCTTGACATATGAAATGGAATACTGGTTGGGAAGTAGTGTTGATGTACGGAAATAAGTACATTCGTACTTATGTGTATAAAAAGTGTAAAATGGTACTAAATTTCGTACTATTTACATTCAGTTGAGTGTGTAGAGATGTAATCTTGATAATCGGAATTAGCTTTAAAAAATCGTACTTATTTGTACGAAAAGTACTAAATGGTACTAAATTTGGTGGAAGTTGGATTTAGGTGAACAGACAGAGCTGAAGTCTTCAAATTGGGAATTAAAATGACTGTTGGAATGTAGGACTGAGGTAGATTATGAAATTCGTACTTATTGGTACGAAAGGTACTATATGGTACTAAATTTAGTACAATTTGGATTTTGCTTGAAAGGATAGAACTGAAAACCTGAAATTTGGAATTAAGATTTCCGTTGAAGATTGAGCTATAGAGACATCTTTGGAAACTCGTATTTATGTGTACGAAAAGAACTAAAGGGCACTAGATGGATTTGGGTGAACGGAGAGAGCTGGAAACCCATAATTTGGACTAATGGTTGATGTTTGAATATAGAATTGAGATATGGAAGCATAGTACCTATGTGTACTTAATAGTACTATATTTCGTACAACTTGATTATGTATGAACGGATAGAGCTGGACTCCCGATTTTTTTAATTAAAATTACTGTTGGAGTGTAAGATTGACATAGTTTAGGAAATTGTTAATTATAGAAACAAAAAGTACTAAATGGGTCCGGAAATCTTACAAATGTGTGAACGGATAGGGCTGTATTCTAAAATTTTGAATTAATATTACAGTTTGAGTGCAGAATTGAGATATGTCGGTAATTTTTTTAAAATTCGTCATTATGTGTACTAAATGGTAAACAAATTGGTACAATTTTGATTCGAGTTAACGGATATTTGTAATTAAAAAAAATTAACGGAAATTTGTAATTAAAATTGCAAGATTAAGGAAGTATTGGAATTTCGTACTTATGGATACGAGAAGACCTAATTGGTACTAAATATGGTACAATTCGTTTTGTGTGAGCGGGAATCCTAATATTTGGACTTAAAAATAATTTGGAACAATTTGGACTTTGGTGGAAGTAAGATTAGGATTGATGGATTGATGTAGTTTTAGAAATTCTTACCTATGAGTATGAGAATTACTAAATGGTACTAAATTTGAAACCATTTGGATTTGGTTGAATCTTGAGATTTGGAACTTAGATTACTGTTGAAGTGTAGTATTGAGCTATGGATACAACTTTGGAAACTCGAATTTATGTGTACCAATAGTATAGAATAGAAAATTCACTAAACTTGGATAACGGAGAGAGCTGGAAACCTAAAATTTAGAATGTTGGTCATTGACAGAGAGTTAGAAAGAAGGACCAAAGGGTTTTTGGTACCAAATTTAGTGGAGGTGACGGTGTTCGAAAATTCTAAATGGAATTACATGTGGAACCTGTACGTTTTTGCTAAAGTGTGGATGTCGGAAAATAGTGCTTATGTGTATGAAGAGTAATTAATGGTATAAACTTGATATTAAATGTAGGAATAGAGGTGGAATTCAGAACTATAGTACAACTAATTATACGGTATTCACCATTTCCATATGAAATATTTTTTATTCCCTTTCCGCATACGAAGTAGCGGGTAAATATTTTTTATTCCCTTTCCGCATACGAAGTAGCGGGTTACTTAAATGCTAGTTAATATATATTACATATATTTATATATAAACTCTCTTCTGTCAAAAGGCTATTGAGCTAATAACATCGAATGGTCCATAAAATGGCCAGTCTATTGATAAAGACTAATTTATAATATAATGCTCGATTTAATATATATTAAATAAATTAAATTATATATAATAACAACAATTTTTTGCAGAATTTTGTTAATTTTATATTGTAAATTTCTTAAAAACTATTGAATATACATATATAGTTTGTTTTGAGACTTGAAGTGGATTTTGACGTAGAATATTTTATTCTTTTACATTATACCTAAAATTAAGTTTCATGTTCCTTTAATGCACTTAGTCGAAAAAATACTGGGAAATGTCTTTGGCAAAAAATACAATAACATTTTGAATTTTTGGTTAAAAATATATGACTATATATTCCGTATATAGATTACTAGCAAAGTACCCGCTACTTCGTATGCGGAAAGGGAATAAAAAAATATTTCATATGGAAATGGTGAATACCGTATAATTAGTTGTACTATAGTTCTGAATTCCACCTCTATTCCTACATTTAATATCAAGTTTATTACCATTAATTACTCTTCATACACATAAGCACTATTTTCCGAAATCCACACTTTAGCAAAAACGTACAGGTTCCACATGTAATTCCATTTAGAACTTTTCGAACACCACTAAATTTAGTACCAAAAACCTTTTGGTCCTTCTTTCTAACTCTCTGTCAATGACCAACATTCTAAATTTTAGGTTTCCAGCTCTCTCCGTTATCCAAGTTTAGTGAATTTTCTATTCTATACTATTGGTACACATAAATTCGAGTTTCCAAAGTTGTCTCCATAGCTCAATACTACACTTCAACAGTAATCTAAGTTCCAAATCTCAAGATTCAACCAAATCCAAATTGTTTCAAATTTAGTACCATTTAGTAATTCTCATACTCATAGGTAAGAATTTCTAAAACTACATCAATCCATCAATCCAAATATTAGGATTCCCGCTCACACAAAACGAATTGTACCATATTTAGTACCAATTAGGTCTTCTCGTATCCATAAGTACGAAATTCCAATACTTCCTTAATCTTGCAATTTTAATTACAAATTTACGTTTACTATCTCTATCCGTTAACTCGAATCAAAATTGTACCAATTTTTTTTACCATTTAGTACACATAATGACGAATTTTAAAAAATTACCGACATATCTCAATTCTGCACTCAAACTGTAATATTAATTCAAAATTTTAGAATACAGCCCTATCCGTTCACACATTTGTAAGATTTCCGGACCCATTTAGTACTTTTTGTTTCTATAATTAACAATTTCCTAAACTATGTCAATCTTACACTCCAACAGTAATTTTAATTAAAAAATTCGGGAGTCCAGCTCTATCCGTTCACACATAATCAAGTTGTACGAAATATAGTACTATTTAGTACACATAGGTACTATGCTTCCATATCTCAATTCTATATTCAAACATCAACCATTAGTCCAAATTATGGGTTTCCAGCTCTCTCCGTTCACCCAAATCCATCTAGTGCCGTTTAGTACTTTTCGTACACATAAATACGAGTTTCCAAAGATGTCTCTATAGCTCAATCTTCAACAGAAATCTTAATTCCAAATTTCAGGTTTTCAGTTCTATCCTTTCAAGCAAAATCCAAATTGTACTAAATTTAGTACCATATAGTACCTTTCGTACCAATAAGTACGAATTTCATAATCTACCTCAGTCCTACATTCCAACAGTCATTTTAATTCCCAATTTGAAGACTTCAGCTCTGTCTGTTCACCTAAATCCAACTTCCACCAAATTTAGTACCATTTAGTACTTTTCGTACAAATAAGTACGATTTTTAAAGCTAATTCCGATTATCAAGATTCCATCTCTACACACTCAACTGAATGTAAATAGTACGAAATTAAGTACCATTTTACACTTTTTATACACATAAGTACGAATGTACTTATTTCCGTACATCAACACTACTTCCCAACCAGTATTTCATTTCATATGTCAAGATTCATGCTATATATGTTCAATATATATACAACAGGAAGTAAATTCAGTAAAGTTTAGTACCTTTAGTACACTTATAGGTCGAATTTCCAAAAACCCTTTGCACATCATTCTAACTTTCCATCAGTGACCAACATTCCAAATTTCAGAATTCTAGCTCTTCCCGTTCGCTAATAAAAAGGGTACCATATTTGGTACATTTTAGTACTTTTCGTACCCTTCTACTTCCAACAAAACTTCCTGCATACCCCGATCCTACACCCCCATAATGACTGTACACTGTAGTATGAATTTCCAAAACTTCCTACTTAACCCAAACCTACACTTTCAGAATTCCAACGCTATCGGTTCACTCACAATCCAAATTGTACCAAATTTAGCACACAGTAGTATGAATTTCCAAAACCTCCAACTTACCCTAACCCTACAACCCCACAGTGACCCTAAATCCAAGTTACAGGATTACAACTCCAAAACCTCCTACTTACCCCAATCCTACACCACCACAGTGATCCTAACACCAAGTTTCAAGATTCCAACACAATTAAAATTGTACCACATTTAGTACACAGTAGTACCAATTTCCAAAACATCCTACATACCCCAATCCTACACCCCCACAATGATCCTAAATCCAAGTTTTAGGATTCCAACTCTATCGGTTCACCCTCAATTCAAATTGTACCAAATTAAGTACATAGTAGTACCAATTTCCAAAACTTCCTACATACCCCAATCCTACACCCCCACAGTGATCCTAAATCCAAGTTTCAGGATTCCAACTCTGGGTTTATCCCCAATTCAATTTGTACCAAATTTAGTACACTGTAGTACGAATTTCCAAAACTTCCTACAGACCCCAATCCTACACCCTCACAGTGATCCTAAATCCAAGTTTCAGGATTCCAACTCTATCGGTTCACCCCCAATTCAAATTGTACCAAATTTAGTACACAGTACTATGAATTTCCAAAACTTCCTACAGACCCCAATCCTACACCCCTACAGTGATCCTATATCCAAGTTTCAGGATTCCAACTCTATCGGTTCACCCTCAATTCAAATTGTACCAAATTTAGTACACAGTAGTACGAATTTCCAAAACGTCCCACTTAACCCAAACTTTCACCCCCAGACTGATCCTAAATCCAAGATTTATGATTCCAACTCTATCGGTTCACCCACAATTCAAATTGTACCAAATTTAGTACACATTAGTAAAAATTTTTAAAACTTCCTACATATCTCGATCTTACATCCCAACAGTTATCCTGACTCCAAATTTCATGATTCTAGCTCTATTGGTTCGCATAAAATTCAAATTGTACCAAATTTAGTACCATTTAGTACCCATGAATATAAATTACTGAAACTGGGTAAAAAAATTCCAAAACTACGTACATTCCCAATCATACACTCAGATGACCAACTCCTAATGTTAATTTCAAATTTCAGGATTCCAGCTCGATTTGTATCTCCAAATTAAATTTGTACCAAATATAGTATCATATAGTACTTTTCGTACACATGAGTACACGCTTTCAAAACCATCTCCTTAAATAGACTCTATATCTCATCCCTAAGTCGCATTCCAAATTTCAAGTTTTTAGCTCTATCAATTCACATGCTACGAAATTGTACAAAATTAAGTACATTTTAGTACTTTTCGTACCCTTCTATTTCGAATTTCCAAAAACCCGTTGGTACATCTATCCTACACTCAGCGACCACCAATCCAAATTTCAGAGTTCTAGCTCTACCGGTTCGCCAAATACAAATGGTATCACATTTAGTACTTTTTAGTACTTTTCGTACCGTTCTAGTACGAATTTCCAAAAACGCTTTTGTACATCTTCCTAACTTTACATCAGTGACCCACATTCCAAATTTCAGAATTCTAGCTCTTCCCGTTCGCCTAATACAAAGGGTACCATATTTGGTACATTTTAGTACTTTTCGTACCCTTCTAGTTCGAATTTCCAAAAACCCAGCCTTATCTCACGCCTACACACCAACACCAACCCACACTCAAAATTTCAAGCTTCTAGCTTTAGCCGTTTCGTCTGGGCGATGATCTGTCAGTCAGTCACTCAGTCACTCACTCACTCACTTAACACTAAGCTCTTTTATATATATAGATATATACAGATTTCTCTTGTTCAGTGACTTATGGTAAAAATTGATGAAGAATATTTTTGTCCCTTACACCATCCTTCTAAAACGACATCTTGTGGGAAAAATGGGTAAAACTAGTATTAAATACGATATTAACCCCAAAATGAGTTTTTGTTTTTTAAAGATTTTTGACTTTTAGGCTGATTTTTTAAGTTTTAGTCTATTCTGAGACTTATAGTAAAACTTTATGGCGAACATTTTGTAGAATATTCTGAGCAGCTTTAACACCGTTTTCAATGAGTTTTCAATCACTCCTGGAAAAGTGGACCGAAAAGATCCCTTTAATGAGTCGCTTGAGGGTTAAAGTTGCATACCAAAATATTCTTCGATATTTTATAAGTAATATTGCCGAAGACACTATATACCTAAAATACAAGGATATCAAGAAATCATAATTCGAAAATTATCAAAATTCTTGAAAAGGGGGAATATTGCCCCCCCCCTTTCAGGTTACCACCCGACGTAAACTTTCAAAACGCCGATACACGTGTCTTCTTTTTTAGCCCCTCTTTCATAATCTGTTGGAATTTCCCTGGAATTATCCAAAAAATTAAAATTTGTCGCACAGTTTAATTATGCCATGATGAGGAAATTGCTTCATGTCTTAATTTGTAGCTATTGAACTCATTTTTATACCCTACACAACAATGTTGTCAGGGTATTATAGCTTTTTACTGCACTAGAGTTTGTAACGCCGCGAAATATTGGTCCTAGACCCACCTTTAAGTATGATATGATCGGTATATCATATCTCGACTAGCTGAGTCGATCTAGACATGTGTGTCCGTCTGTCCATTAAAATTTGTAGGATGGGTTTTGCCCAATGAATACCCCTATTGTTTTTGGTGAAGATCGATTAATATTTAGGGGCTGAAATGGACCATATACTTAATTTTTGTCGGTTTTTCTGGTCGATCCAGAGGCCGCAATTATGGCCCAAACATCTCGAATTTTAACATGGAGAAGGGGATTGGGCCAAATAATAAGCATGCCTTTTTTGATAATGATCGGTCAATATTTAGCGGGTCAAATGGACCCTGACTTTTGTGTGAAAAATGACAAAATTTGTATTCTATAGCGTATATATCGTATATATCCGATCGCTTTGAAATGTTCCAGTTATGGTCAAGTACAACGCCTATAATTTTCGGAGATGATCAGATAATAATTTTGGGATGAAGTGGACCGAAAACTTATTTTGTTTTTTTTTTTTTGTTCGATTCAATCTATGGGCTATAATTATAAGTCGAACATCACAACACAACCCACGGTAAAGGGAATATGGACAAGTAATTAGAAGGACTGTACTGAACATTGGTAATATTCGGAAAATATGTCAGTGTAAGAAAGAGGTGCTGTTGACCTCTAATCGGGCAAGAGAGTGCCACTATCACAAAATATTACCGAGGCTCGGAATAAAAATCCGCAGAAATATAGAGTTCTGTGGTAGTTGTGTAGGGTATCGTAAGGTCGGACGCGTCCGACTATACTGCTCCGCTCACTGGTTTTAGATTACATTTCTGCAGTAAAATCAAATGAGGAATTTGTTTGTAGAACAACATTTCGTCTTTCTAACTCGATTCCTTGTATGACCTTTTCGTCCTTAATTTATTGAACCGGACTTCAATTATCAAAAAATGTTCATCATCGCAATGTCCTTAAAAATGTGGTCATAAGATTTTAGGTGGGATTCTCAAAGTAGGATATCTATATTTTAATGTTTTAATTGTATTTTCTCAATATTACCCGAGTCGTGTTACTAAAACCCGTATATGTATTGCAATAAATGCACTATTCATTCTTTATTTTGAATAACTGTCGAATTCGTCCAAAGTATTTACTAAAACATATATACCTAAGTCTGTTTTTACACGGTAGATTGGTTCCAGAGGAAGCCGTGTAAAAAAAAACGTGTAAAAAAAGACATTGATCGTATCACAAACTATCGATAATATCGATGGTTTCAGGCTTTTTTTTCATAAATACTTTTTTGTGATATGAACATACTTCGCAAAAATTAAATTTGACAAAAAATTTAAGTACATAAAATTTCAAATCGTGCTAAATAGAATAAAAGCATCTAAAAAAATTCAAAATATTCCATTTTCAAACCGTGTTATATTAAAACCGTGTACAAAAAGACCGTGTAAAACAGACTTAGGTGTATACAGTTATGCCAAATAAGCAAAAAAAAAACCTAATTTAGAAGAAGAAAGAACCAGTTTTCTTATATGCAAACCATTAGGAAGGAAGATGACGCGTTAATTTGTTAATTCGGTTTTATTGTCCTTTCTTTTCATTCATGACCTTTCTTTATAACAACAATAGCGTTGTTAGTATTTTGAACTTAAGCCGTGAAATAAATTCTCTTTCTTCCATTTTTTAATCTTGCTTGCATTTACTATGCAAATAAAAATCTTTTAATAAAATTTCATTGAATTTAGGTATAACATTTAACCAACATTCAATGGCCTTGAACTGAAGATATACGTCACCTGCTATTGAAGAACAATATAAAAAACATTTTGTTGACGATTGTGCAAAAGACATGCTCGACTATATAAGGGATTTGAAAATCCACAACTGACATCAGTTCCAGACTCATCTTCTCAAATCTATAACAACAACAATGAAATTCACCAAGGTATTCGTTATTGCCGCTGCCATGATTTTGGCCATTAGCTCTGCCGAAGCTACGCCCGAACCCGAGCCCAAGCCAGAACCATTGCCTGAGCCTGTATTGGCTGTACTAGGCAATCTTCTTGGCAGTGTTTTGGTAAGTAGTAAAATTAAAAAATATATTTTACGATTTAATTAAATTTATTTAAATAATTTTTTTGCAGGGTCGTTAATGTGGAAGGATATTCTGCCAGAAATCATTAATAATTTTATTATTTGTGATTTTCAATAAACAAAAACAATAAATTTTTCTTGAAATATTACATTTGATTTTATGATTTAATTTTTGGATGGGGACCGTAACTGTCACATGGTTTGAAAATGGGCCAATGCAACAAGATAGTTGAAATCTGCATTTGTTCCAAAACAATAGATGCCATATAAAAATCCTTAAATATTAGGTTGGGGAAAAAGAAATCCATTATTTTTTCGGCTGATTACTGTACTGATAGATTTCTCGTAAAATATCGATTAAACATTTTCAGATGTATGCTCGTTGGAAGGGTGACATTTCGCAGTAAAAATTATTTCGCTGTTTTTGGTTTAGTGCGTTCAGTTGCGTGTTACAGGGTGTTAAAAATGGAAGTGAACAAAGAGAAAAGTCGGTACGTTTTATAATTTTTCTTTGACAAAGGGGAAAATGCAAGCCAAGCGGCTAAAATTGTGAATGGTGTTTATGCTTCCGATGCTGTAACAGCCAATTATGTGTAATTTTGGTTTCGTAGATTCCGTTCAGGAATTTTTGATGTTAAAGATGCACCTCGCACAGGTAGGTAGGTCGTCAAAAATGTCGATAAAATCGGAGAAATGATGGAAGTTGACCGGCATGTTAGCAGTCGTAACATCGCCCAGTAACCATAATCGACCATAATCTACAATATATATTACTCTCATATACACGTTTGTAATATCGAAGTATAGATGTTTGCATTTGATATTCATGTCGTTATATTATTCTAATAAAACTATCAATCTGTTGTAGCCAAATTTGTACATTGTAATATTTGTTATAAACTTATATGAAGTACTTCTCCCTCCCACACACACCAAAGGGTTCAAATATAGAATATGTATCTGTAAAAAGGTATGGTTTAGTCCGTCAGAAGGATAGGCATTTTAAATATCTAGGTTTTCACTATTATGAGAGAACCGTCACTATTCAGCTTTTGGTTCCAGACTCCGTTGGAGATCCAAGCTATGAAATGGCAAACATACCACGTGGTCCTCACCGTTTGTATCCATTCAATATCCAACACTTCTACAAAACATGATACCGATATATATTATATTAAAATTTCAATTGATGCATTGGATCTGGATAGGGTTTTGAAAACTTTACATTTTGTCGAACTTGTGGTAAAAAGTACTCAAACGAACCACGAACAAAGGTTCAGGAATCGATTTTTCGGGATAAACCACCTTTTTGTTATAACCGGGGATGCGAAAATAAATATATTGCAATATAATATTTTGGTCAGTCTATGGGTGCCAAATCTTCCTACAAAAACTAATATAATTAAAAACCAGTAAGGAAAGTAGTAAAGTCAGACTGGGCCGACTACATAATACCCTTCACAACTATATGTATATTTTATATATGTATCCTAAGAATTTCATGTCATGTTAACCTATGCTAAATTTAATTTCAATCAGATTTAAGGAAATCGATTTATAGCAAACATGATACAGGCGACTCAGTATGCCGCACTGTTATGGTACGTTATGCTAAATTTCGTGTCAATCGGACAAACATTAGGAGTTTGGTGCCCCATTTACCTACAATCGGACTAAAATATATATGTGGGACCTATATCTAAATCTGAACCGTTATTCTCCAAACTTAACACACCTCATTCTAGACTCTATTAAATCGGACGAAAATATGTATGGGAGCTATATCTAAATCTGAACCGATATTCACTAAACTTAACATATGTAATTCTTGACTCAATTAAGTGCGCTATACCAAATTTCGTGCAAATCGAAAGATATATAGGGACTTTGGTGCACCATTTACATAAAATCGAACAAAACTATATATGGGAGCTATATCTAAATCTGAACCGATTTTCACGAAACTTAGCACACATCATCAGTACTCTATGCCAAATTTCATGTAAATCGAGAGATATATAGAGACTTTGGTACCTATATCGGACGAAAATATATATGTGAGTTATATCTAAATCTGAACCGATTTACCCAATTTCAATAGGGTTTGTCCTTGGGCCTAATAAGTGACTTTTGACAAATATCAAATCATAAATGCGACCTGTACTTTGTTTACAATTAAACATCTACAGACGGACAGTTATTGTGCGTAACGTGAATACATTGAACTATTCCAAATACTAATTAGAAACGGATTATATCCAAATATCCTTGAGTATAAACTAACATTTCTGAGATGAACCTACATTGAAAAATTTCTGCGTGGAGTTATTTTGTCCTCTGGAAAATTTAAATATCAAAGTACTTCGGTTAATAAATGCGGTCAAAATATTCAAAATAACAAAAGTATGTTGGCGCCTTTTAAAGATGACTTTTGAGGAGGGTATAAATGGTTCACAATTTGCACCCTCTTCAATACCAAAAATTCTCGTAATATTTTACGAAAATTCAAATATATCTCTAAAATATTGCCATATGGATAAACAGCTACCATTTGGGATTGATTGTTGACTATTTCGCATCATAGCGTATAACGGAATCATGGTATATTTATTGAATGTGTTATATACACTGAAGATTCGGAAAAATTTTTATTATTGTAAAAATAGTTTATTCCCTCTAGCGATTTTCCAAAAATTATGTTTTAAAAAGTCTCCAATTCATGCCTTTCCTTTATAACAATAATATCGTTGTTAATATTTTTAACTTCGACCGTGAACTGATTATTTGATAAGTAAATAACAATTTTTAATAGAGTTTTATTTAATTTGCGCCTAAAATATAACATAAATTTGATGGCCTTGAACCGAAGATACACGTGACCTGGTATTGAAGAACAATAAAGGCCTTTTGTTGTCGATTTAGAGCATATGAGGTTCATTGTGCACATATATTATTTTTAAAACAATTATTTTTGCTATAAACAAAAGACATGTTCGAATATATAAGGGGTTTGAAAATTCACAGCTGCCATTAGTTCCAGACTTGTCTTCACAAATCTATAACAACAACAATGAAATTCTCCAAGGTATTCGTTATTGCCGCTGCAATGCTTTTGGCCATTAGCTCTGCCGAAGCTAAACCCGAGCCCAAGCCTGAACCATTACCTGAGCCTATTTTGGATGTACTTGGCAACCTTTTGGGCAGTGTTTTGGTAAGTAATGCAATTTTTATACTTTTTACATTACAATTTGATTAAATGTTCTTTTGTTTATCTACTTTACAGGGACGTTAATGGGGAAGGTTATTTCTCCACAAATCATTAATAATTTTTTATTTGTGATGATCGATAAATAAAAAAAAATAAAACTCTGTTGAAAAATTACATATGATATTGTGATTTTTTATTGTATGGTAATATTAGGAATATAAACTGCCACATTGTTTGAAAATGGGTCACTGCTACATACAAGTTGACATTGGAATTTGACAGGAAGAATAAGTCGGTATATAACCCTCATACTATTTAGATATCTACAAATATTACTTAACATGAATAATAATCATTATTTGATATAGACGACGTTGTTCATTGTAATATTTTTAACATACTCATATCCATCCAGACCGGAATTGAAAATCATCGATCGGTTCATTAATTCTCTCTTCCATAACTCCCACACAAAAGGTCCAAATATACAGAATATGTACTTGTAAGTCTAATATAAAGTGAATTGGGATATAGAGCTCTAAACAAAAAATGCCGACTGTGACCTAGACTCCCCTATGTCAAAAACATAAAACTTTTATTCTTAACATGCCTCTGTTATACCTGATTCCTCCTGGATATGTTTTCATAAACTATTTTGTCAAAATTCATTTTGTCGAGTCTTTACGGTTTCTATGTCTTTGTCTATGTGACAAATTTATGCACTGCAACTGAATATTATATAAAGAGGTTTAAAATGGGGGTTCGACAATTTTAAATTAAATTTTTGAACGCACATTTTCACTAATCGCCTTGTGCGACAAGATTTTTGGGTTTGAAAAACAAATTCGCTACAGGTCAACGTGCAGAAACATGGCGTGATCATCATAAGAGAGAAATCAAGGGAAATGAACCAGATTTCTAATTTGTTTAACCGGATATTCAAGACTGAAATAATTTTTTAATTTTTTTCATTTCCGTCTGTTTGTTGAAATCACGATAGGGATATTGAAATATTTAGCATAGAGCTTTGAAATTTTTAACATATATTGCTAATATCTAGGATATTTGGTATTGCCAATGGGATAAATCGTTTCACGTTTTGATAAAGCTGCTTATAGCTGTTTCTCCCAATATTCAGTTTTTCCGAGGATTTTTGGCACATTTATCAAACGAATTGGTTCCTACGTGTCAAAAAATTATATTTTCAAAATAAAAATTATTGTTTATAATTAACGTTTATTTATTGTCTTTGGCCTTTTTTAAATACATAGGAAGGTCTGAAAAAAACACAGGAAAACTAACATATTTATGCAAAATATAAAAAGTTGAAAGGAACTGGAATGGAATTCCTCTTCAACTTCATCCGTTCAAAATATGCAGACTTTTGATCAGAAAAATACGATTCTTAACCACTGTGTGGCTTCATATTTGTAATGGTTTCGTAAAAATAAATGTAAAAAGTTTTGAATAATCAAACATTCTTATCTACACCGTCAAACATTTGATCATTTTTGGGTTAGAAGTTATCATAAAGAGTAAGCCGATATTAATCTAATTGTGTGTAGTGGAAAGATATCCCTTTAACTACTTCAAATACTACTCAGAAACGGATTATATCGAAAAAACCTTGAGTCTAAAACTCATATTTCGGTGAGTCATATTACTGTGTCTTTTGTTAGAAAATGATATCCCATCTTCAAAAATGTCTACAATTGCCAGGATCGAAACATGGAATGCATGTACAAGGAGAGATATACATTAATATTTTTCTGGGACGAATGTTTTTATCCTCTGAAAAATGGAAATGCCAAAGTACAGCCACTTTGATTCGAAAATATGGTTAATACATTAAAAATAATGAGAACAGACCTTGCTTTTAAAAGATGACTATTCCAAGACGTGGATCGATTTATACCACATAAATACCAAACATCCTAGGAATGGATGCGCGAAAAATATAGGTTATATATAAAAATTGTGATATGGTTAGTAGGTAGCGTCTGCATCATTTTCGTTTTCTAGTGCAAAACGGAGCCATGGTATATTTATAGATTCATGTTATGCAATGAAAAAATCGAACAAATTTCTATGTTTAACATTTGTCTGATTTTTTCAGTTTTTTCCCTCCGGAGTTTTCCTGTAAATTATGCACTGAAACTTCTCCACTCCTTGCATTGCTGCATTTCAATAATATCGTTGTTAATATATTGAACTAAGACCATGAACTCAATTCACTTTCTTTAATTTTAGAATATTTCTAATTATTTGATATGTAAATAAAAATCTTTTAATAGATTATCATTTAATTTACGCCTAAAATAAAACATAAAATTAATGGCCTTGAACTGAAGACATTAATGTACTGTTATTGCAGAACAATATAAAATGCCATATGCTTATGTTGTCCATTGTGTTTATATATTATTTTTAAAACAATTATTCAAAAGACATTTTCGACTATATAAGGGGTTTGAAAATTCACAAATGTTATTAGTTCCAGACTTGCCTAACAAATCTATAACAACAATGAAATTCACCAAGGTATTCGTTATTGCCGCTGCAATGTTTTTGGCCATTAGCTCTGCCGAAGCTAAACCTGAACCCAAGCCAGAACCTTTGCCTGAACCAATTTTGGATGTACTCGGTAACCTTCTAGGCAGTGTTTTGGTAAGTTATAAAATTAAAATTATACATATATCGATTAAATACAATTTATTTAATTTGCAGGGACGTTAATGGGGAAGGATTTTTTCCAGAAATCATTATGTTTGTTATTTGTGATTGGCAATAAACAATAAAATTGTTTAGAAAATTTAAATAATTATATTGTGTTTTAATTTTCGTATGGTATATAACCTTGCAATTTAAATATCTATAAGAAAAACACTAGATCTGGATCCAGTATAATTGGGTCCATTTCATACATTTGTTAAACATATTTGGACACTAGCAGCTTTAAAGCTGTTTACTTAGCTGGCTTATGACAGAACGGTTGTTCCATAAGCCGAGCTTAAAAAAAGATTGGGAAGCGCGTCGGCCTTGTGCGCATATCATCCAATTTGAAAGACCATTTCCGAGATGTTGTCTTCTACTTCTTCTACTTGATCTTTCCATCGTATTCGTGGCCTTCTGCGGAAACCATCACTTGGCTCGCTTTTATATGCCTTTTGAGCTGGGGTGAGATAGATTTATTATCATTCATATTTTTACTTGATGTCGGCAATGCATGACGCTGTCTTCTAGATTTCAACAGGACAACGCCACTTCCCCACATCGGACAATGGACTAATTGAGAGATCAGAAAATTCCTCGTTTTCAGATTCAGACCTCGGAGAAAATCTACTAACGGGCCATTCGCCAGTTACAATTGGAAATGTTCGATCATTATACTGTAGGGACATAGCCGTGGATAAGTTTGATAAATACAGATTTAAAAAATTTAATTGATCAATTAATGACAAACTTTTCTTTAAAAAGGTAGGGAATATGGTATTATTTGGCAAATTTATGCACAGGAACTGAATATAATATAAATAGTTCTACAATGAAGACCCCATGTTCTCCAGGGCTACATAAATATGCAGAGCGGTTGAGGAACAATTCAATAAGATCTCTATAACAAAAAAATAATAAACAAAAGCTAATTTTGAGTTGCTAAATCAAGATCAAATTGGTATAGAATATTTTAAAATAAAAAACCGCATGATAGTGTCATTGTTAAATGAGTTACAGCGCTTTATTTGGATTGGTAGGTAATAATTTTAAAAATTTACCAAAATTATTTATGTGGAAAATATTTATAATTTTTTCTTCATTTTTTTTTTATAATTACCGGGAATTTCCAACAGATTATGAAACAGGGGCAACAAAAGAAGACACGTTTATCGGTGTTTTGAAAGTTTACGTCGGGGTTAACCCAAAAAGGGGGCAATATCACCCCTTTTTCGTGATATTTAATCGGTCAATAGGGTGCAAATATCACGAACTATTGCCTAGGTCCGAATTAAACATCCGCAGAAAGAGATTCGTGGTAGTTATGTAGGGTATCGTATGGTCGGTCCCGTCTGGCTATACTGTTCCGCTCACTTGTTTTTAAAATTAGTCCTTCTTCTATCTCGAGTCCTTGTGAGTCATTTGAACTGTAAACTATATACCACAAGCAGAGATTTTGATCTCCAAATATTCTAAAAAATGTGGACTCATAAGTCCTTTTCCACATTTATCTGGTCTTAACTCAGAAAACCTTACATCTACGAACACAAAACAATTCAAATAAATAATTTCGAGTCCGACAGTTTTTCATAATTTAGTAATACATTCCAAATGTATTAGTGATATGTGCCATATGACAAATTTCTGTTTAGTATAAATATTAACGTGTGAAATCAGATTCTCCACCCGTTTTATAATAAACCTATGTTATCAAAATCGTATCCCTTTATGGGATGTGGTATTTTACGACATTTTCTGACACATCGTTGCATAATCAAATCCCATGCTCAATTTGCTTTATATGGGATTTACAAGTATTCTATATTTGGACCATTTGACTGTAAGGTATTTGAGGGAAAAGATGTATAGAGATGAGCTTCATCTTCGGACTTGACATATGTTTGCTTTCTTATGTACTTATTGTATCACCAACTATTATATAGAACTGACCCATGACAATAAAAGTACCCAATATTCCCTTGTGAAAATAAAATCATAACATCATATGTAACTTTTCAAGAGAGCTTTATTGTTTTCGTTGTAGGAAATCACACATAACAAAATTTTTAATGATTTCTGGAAAAACTTTTAATAACGTCCCTGCAAAGTAGATAAAATAAAAGTAAAGTTATTTAAATTGTAATACAAAAATTATATCAATTGCTTATTTACCAAAACACTGCGCAGAAGGTTGCCGAGTACATCCAAAATGGGCTCAGGCAAAGGTTCTGGCTTGGGCTCGGGTTTAGCATCGGCAGAGCTAATGGCCAAAAGCATTGACGCGGCAATGACGAATACCTTGGAGAATTTCATGTTTGTTATAGATTTGAGAAGACAAGCCTGGAACTAATAACAGTTGTTCATTTTCAAAACACTTATATAGTCGAGTTGATTCAACATTTGCACAATCTGTATGATATCCCAGACAGTAGAGATCCTACAAACTGATAGATATTAATAACAAAACATAGGTTTATTAAAAAACCAGTGACTGATCAGAGTTCAACAGCTCCTCTGTGGCATCTTTTCCGAATCTTACTCCATACGAGTCAAATTTGATGTTCTTTGGGCAGATCCCTTCCATCTGTAAAATGTTCGTGATGTTCGGGTCATAATTGTAGCCTCTAGATTGACCAGAAAATAGACAAAAATAAAGTTTTTGATCCATTTCCTCCCCTAAATATTAACCGATTATTATCTTTGGCCAGAACCCGCTCTACATGCAATTGTTCCATAACTGTACCATGTTTAGAAATTACAACGAACGGACACGCATGTTTATTATATCGACTCAGCTGGGCCAGATATGTCGATCGGTATATTATGTATGGATTCAATTTCAATTTATATTTTTTCCATCAAAACCTTAAACATAGTTATTTAATAACTTAAATCTAACAATAATTCATTTTGTATGCTTAACATTAATTCTTATTTTCCTAAGCTTATCTCTCTAATACATAAAAGTCCTGCAGTTTTTCTGCAGACTAACGCTAAACTTATATATGCTTACAATCTATCTATAATTAATTTATAACTATATAATCTACCAAAAAAAAATGATGTGAAAAAAGGAGCCCTCATCGAATTTTTATATTTTATCTTAAAAACTACTGAACTAAAAGCTAAGTATTAAATCTAAATTGGGGTTTATGTACAGGGCTAGGTGGGATGGGATTAGAGACAAGGAATATTTACAAGGGGTTTGGGATGGGGGATTTATTTACAATATATACAATACAGATAAGGACGATATTATGTATGGAAAAATTCGACAAGAACCAAGATAATATAAAAAATAGGGTGGGACCTTCATATGGGTCAAATGCAAAAAAATTACATATATTGCAAATTTCCTGATAGATGTTTCTTACCTACCAATTACACGGAATACCAACCGAAGTGCAAAATATTGCTAAAATTTTAATAATACGAAAGTGTAGGTAGTACGGTTATATGGAGGTTATGTCAAAATGTGGACGAATCTCCCAAACAGACTAGGGCAGGAGAGATGTATGTGCAAAATTCCAAAATTGAGAGCTCTATCAAGATTCCATCAGACTGACGTACATGAGTAGGCCGACATTGAATAAAATCCTGACCAAAAACATATATGCGACGCGGAAAATTATCATCAAAACACGTTTTTATTTATTTTCATTTATTATTTATTAATGGCTTCTGAAGGCTTCCACAGCAACATCTGAAGTTATCACCTTCGAATATTGTCTACCACGCATTTTCCCTTGATTGAGTTGACCATGTACTTCGAAGTCCTTCTTCAACGGACAACTTGGCTCGTCTTCAAAAACCCATACGATCAATTTCATTTTTATTTCGAATATTTTCTCAAGCACTATCAAGCCATAATACTGAATTTTTACAGAACAGTTGCTCCAAGACTATAGTAAATTTTTTAAGAATATTTTTCAAATAATATCAGATATATAGGCGTGAATTTTTAAAGACTATTTTTCAAGGACTACCAGAACTACAACCGTTAATTTTTCAAATAATGTTTTTTCAAGAACTGTCAGAGCTATAGGCGTAAATTTTTATACAATATTTCCACAAGGACAATCTTAGCTATAAACGTGATTTTTTAAACAATATTTTTCAAAGATTGTTGAAGGTATATGTGTGGATTTTCCTCAGGGATTATCGAAGCTATAAATGTGCCTTTTTCAAAAATATTTTCTTAATGAATATCAAAGCAATCTATAAACGTAGATTGTTGAATGAATATTTCCTCAAGTACTATTAAAGCTATAAACTTTTATTTTACAGAAAATTAAATCATATGTAAATTTTCTTCAAGAGAGCTTTATTGTTTTTGTTTAGAGAAAATCACAAATAAAAAAATATTAATGACTTCATCAAAAGTATCCTTCCTCTTTAACGTCCCTACAAAGTAGATAAAACAACAGTAGATGTAATGAAATTTTAGTATGAAATATATAAATTGGATTACTTACCAAAACACTGCCAAGAAGGTTGCCTAGTACATCCAAAATTGGCTCAGGCTTGGACTCGGGTTCGGGTTTAGCTTCGGCAGAGCTAATGGCCAAAAGCATAGCAGCAGCAATAACGAATACCTTGGAGAATTTCATTGTTGTTATAGATTTGAGAAGACAAGCCTGGAACTAATGCCAGTTGTGCATTTTCGAACTACTTATATAGTCGAACATTTCTTTTGTTTATAAAAAGCAATTGTTTAAAATAATATAAAATCACAATGGACAACATATGTTCTTTACCGACAACAAAATACATTTTATATTCTTCTTCAATAGCAGGTGACGTATATCTATAGTTCAAGGCCATTAACTATAGGTTTAATTTTAGGCTTAAATTAAATCAAATATTATTATTTACTAATCAAATAATAAAGTTGGAGAAAGTGCACCGCCATAAGTACAAAATACTAAGAACATTATTATTGTCATAGAGAAAAGCCAGGAATTGATGACAGGAGACGTTTTTGGTTAATAACACAGTGACACATTTTTCAACTTTAAAATCTTGAACCAATCGAGACCCCCAAAATCTTGAAGCTTGTGATGGTGGAAGAAAATCCCTAGCTGGGTTTTGCATTATTAGCTAAGGTTTTTTTTAAATTAATTTTTAAAAAATTCGACTGGGGGTGGATTTTAGCACAATTTTCGAATAATACGTACTTATTATAGAGTCTATATCTCGTGAACTATTCGAAATATTGCTTTTCTCTCTTAAGCAATATTTTTCCTCTTAATTAGATCTAAAAATTTTCTCTTGAGATAAAATCAATAAAACAACACCATCATACTGAAAATAGCACAAATGCCAAAAAAAATTAAAATTTCGACATACTTTTTCCAAGTTTTTCACACTTATTTGAGAAACTGCTACTGACTCGACCAAACAATATATGACAAGAAGATAACCAATAGCAAATCAAACAAATCTTCTATGCTTTTTTCAATAAATAGGTACAAAATTGAAGTAAAAATTAAAATGTTTGAGCCCTTAGGTTTTTTTTTTTGAAGACATGTCGCAGCGATATATGCACAGGGTATGCCAGTATGAAAACCTTGGTTGTTGATTTCTAAAACATCAGAATACAATAGTCTGCCTATTTTTATCTGGCAATGCCATATCACTCGACGGAGCGGAGAAGTTGAAGAAATGTCAACTTCGTTTAATGTAAAATAACGGCATAATTCAAATGTCAAATAATGTGCAGTTCTAACTAAAATAATTTGGAGAATTTTAATATTACGGCGTACATTGCTAAAGAATAAGTTCATATGGAAAAGTGTTGGAAACGTAACTTGTTTTGCTACGTTTGTGGTATTTATGTGCCTAAACGTTCAATGAAAACGCAAAAAACTAATTTGACTGCTGAATTTATAAATGTGTATCTCCTATATTATTCTGACCAGTTGGACTTATTTGATTGTTCGTGGACACCAGATGTAGTATGTCGACGCTGTTTTTGTTACATATTCAACTGGATAAACAAAAAACCAAGCCCGCTGCCGTATGGAATTCCAGTAATATGGACGGACCCTAAGGGACACGATGAAAAAACATGCTACGGATGTATAAATTTTAAAACTGGAATGAATCGAAAAAAAATTGTCCAATATAGTGTACATATCTGGTCCTCATGCTTCTCTTCCGCAAAAACATTCTGAAGCCAATCCACCACCAAGACCACCGAGTCCAGATAGAGCAACTGTATGGACTATGCAAACATTTGACAATGTGCTCGCTGATCCACCATTTGAGCCCGAAGAAACAGTTAACAAGCCTGAACTCGTAACACAATGCGAAATGAACTATGTTGTCGCTAAGTTAGGATTGTCAAAGCGCAAATCAGTATTTTTGTCCGCATTTCTTAAACGAAAAAAATTAACGGACGTTGATGTTAACACCTCGTTACAACGCAACCGTCACGAGAAATTTCAAAAATTTTACAGCGTTAACGACGAAAACACTTACACCTACTGCAACAACATTGAAGGATTAGCCAATGAAATGGGATTAGAATATATCGCTGAAGACTGGCGACTGTTCATCGATAGCTCACTCACGAGCTTAAAAGCAGTGTTACTGCATAAAACGAACTTTAAGCCCTCAATACCTTTAGCATTTAGCACAAACTTAAAGGAATGCTATGCAACTATGGAAATGTTGCTAAGAGACCTTAAATACGCTGATCATTTATGGAAAAACTGTTGCGACCTTAAAGTTGTCAATATTTTGCAAGGCATAAAGGGTGGATGGCCAAAGTATTATTGCTTTTTGTGTCGTTGGGACACACGAGCAAAAGTCGATCATTACTCGCACACTTGGGAAAAACGTATGTCGGGAGTAAAAGATGCCACATTAGACATGACAGCAGAGCCACTAATAAAAAATGTAAATGACATATTGTTGCCACCGCTGCATATTAAGTTGGGCATAACGAAAAAGTTTATAGAGACGGTAACTAAAAATAACGACAACATATTTCACTGTCTTAAGAAAATTTTTCCAAGACTTAGTGATCAAAAAATTAAAGCCGGTAATGTAGTTCTTAACTAATTTCTTAAATTGTTATTTACTTTTTATGTTTTTTGTTAAAACAGGTGTACTTAATGGTCCAGACATTCGAAAGTTGCTAAAAAGCGAAGATTTCTGCATGGTTTTGCACGGAAACGACTTAATTGCTTGGGACACACTTAGGGCAGTTATGGAAAGAGTCTTAGGAAAAAATAGAGACAACGAATGGAGAGTTTTGATAAAAAATATGCTTAAGTCATTCCAAGCAATCGGTGTGACTATGACGTTAAAACTTCACTTCTTAAATAATCATTTGGCAGAGTTCGAAAAACAACTGCCAACAGAATCTGATGAGCAAGGCGAGCGCTTCCATCAAGTAACCATCCCGATGGAAAAACTGTTCAAAGGGAAAAAAATAGATGCGATGCTTGGGGAAGTATGCTGGTCTAGTCATAAAATTTTTTCTTACGAAAATAAAGATATGGAAATGGTCGGAAACGTGTTTTCAGATGATGAGATGAACTCCGAAAGCGACGAATAAATTTCAATATATGCATATGTAAAAAAAGATTTGAAGTGTCCTTATTTTTATATTAATGTTTATGATTTTTCTAAGTATGTTCTATTTTCAGTACGATGGTGTTGTTTTATTGATTTTATCTCAAGAGAAAATTTGTAGATCTAATTAAGAGGAAACATATTGCTTAGGAGAGAAAAGCAATATTTCGAATAGTTCACGAGATATAGACTCAATAATAAGTACGTATTATTCGAAAATTGTGCTAAAATCCACCCCCAGTCGAATTTTTTAAAAATTAATTTAAAAAAAAAAACCTTAGCTAATAATGCAAAACCCAGCTAGGGATTTTCTTCCACCATCACAAGCTTCAAGATTTTGGGGGTCTCGATTGGTTCAAGATTTTAGTGCTGCACAGTGTAATTTATAGTAAATCTGAGTGAATTTATTTAATTTTTTTCAGTGTATCATAAATTCATAAATTTCAGTATATCATAAATATCTAAATAGTCTACGCTAGAAAGCGATGTAGCTTATAATCGTTCCCGGATCCCAAGAGTGACGCAGATATATACGAACCATATCGCAATATTTTAAATAGAACTTTTGAATTTTCCCACTTCCACTTCTAGGATTTTGGGTATTGAAGAGTTTGTACATGCCGAAATTGTCCTATTATAACCATACGGTATAACCATTGTCGGTATTTGTAATGTTTTAGACGTATTATACAAACCAAGTGGCTGTACTTTGGTATTTCCATTTTCCAGAGGATAAATAACTCTTCGCAAAAAAAGTTAAGTATAGTCATTTGATACTGCCAACTAAAGTCACAGAAATGTGCATTGGCGAAATATTAAATTTATATCCCATTTGAATATAATATGTTTCTGAGTAGTAGCTTAACCAGTTTATGCATGTGTTTCGGATAGGCCCCATAAGTATTAACCTAAATGGTCTGAAATCGACACATCGTATTATTCCTTTCAAACTTAAGTTAAATTTGTCTATAGGACCACTCTTTCTGTTAACTAACGAAAAATTATCAAAATTTTGACGTTATCCAATGCCCGTCTATCTGTCTGTATGGCCGGTTGGTGTGTACAAAACTCTTGGTGTGTACAAAAACTATTTCATCCAAACTTTGCAAATCGTAACATTCCTTCCAAACTTACATCGAAAATGGGAAACACCGATCCACTTTTTATTATCTTTATTTTTAGTTTCATCCCAAAGGATTTGCCGTTTTTGAATTTCAAACTGACGTTTTGATATTTCCCTATGTTTCCAATTTTAAAAAATTGTCAATAACTTAGAAAACAAGTAAAAGAGGTATAAAAGTTTGCAAGGACGATGTCAAAAAATGATCCTAAATCGAAAGTTTTTTGCAAAAAGTGGGAAAGTAGGAAAAAGGTTCTAGAACTTCTAAAGTACGGCAATAGGACGGAACCTTTATATGGGGAACATATCCAAACATAGAACTATGTAGAAAATTGTCCGCATAAATATGTTCTACGTTACAATGGACCTGAGGATGGGCCTAAAATCTTCAAAATAATATGAGAGCTATGTGCAAATCTTGACCTAAATTGATATTTTTCCTAAAACCACGCAGCGTAAAATTACAGTTACTTTGGTGTGTAAATGTGAAAATAAACTTCAAAATGTCGAAAAATGTGGTGTACCGATCACCGGGCCAATAATGATAATTTTTGGTAGGGAGATTTTCTGCTCAAGGATAACCCAAAATACTAAATTACAGCATTTTAATTTGAAAAATGTATTTTCAAAATTTCTAATATTGGGCTACCATACCATTTTCCACACCAGTAGGTGTTTGGATAGAAAAACCATCTTTGGCTGTCTATGTCAAGTGGTTCTGGAGTTAAATAGTTTATACCCAATATTAGAGTAAATTCCCGCGAATTTACCCAAGCGTTTAAAGTATTATAAAACTATCCCTTTTAAAAAGATTTGACAACAGAAACCCGGAAATAGGGCGTAAGATGTTTTATCGATTCAATATAGTTAATACCCAAATAAATACCCACAAATGAGTAGACATTTACCCAGTAAATACCACCTCTAGTAATACCCAATAGAATGAGAGTGCACACATATATGTTTAATAATTTTTGGATCAGATCTAGTGTTTCATGTAGACATTTAAATAGCAAAATTATATACGAATTTATTCCTCTCATGTTCCAATGCCAAATTTTATCTGACACTGGCCCATTTTCCTAGAAAGTTACAGTCAATTCCTTAATATCTCCCTTCGAAAATTAAATTACAATATCATATGTAAATTTCCAAGAGAGTTTTTATTGTTTTTATTTATAGAAAATCAGAAATGAATGAAAATATTAATGATTTCTGCAAATATATCCTTCCGCATTAACGTCCCTGCAAAATAAATAATTTACGTAGATTAAATAAAATTGTAATATAATTTCTTCACTCTATTACATACCAAAACACCGCTAAGGATGTTGCCTAGTACAGCCAATACAGGCTCCGGCAATGGTTCTGGTTTGGGCTCGGGTTCGGGTTTAGCTTCGGCAGAGCTAATGGCCAAAAGCATTGCAGCGGCAATAACGAATACATTGGTGAATTTCATTGTTGGTGTTATAGATTTGAGAAGACAAGTCTGGAACTAATGAAAGTTGTGCATTTTCAAACTCCTTATATAGTCGAACCTGTCGTTTGTTTCTAATTACAAATAATTGTTTTCAAATAATAGACACTCATAAGGCATTTTGAATTATTTTCAATAGCTGTATAACATGTATGACATCAGTTTAAATATACAATAAAATAAAATTGTATATAAAGATTTTTATTTACATATCAAATAATCAGAAATATATATATAAATGTATTGAATTACGTTTACGGTTTAAGTTAAAATACTAACGTTGTTATTTTTGCAAAATAACAGGAAAATAATAATGAAAGACGACAAGTATCGTTTTTGGTGCAACATTGACCGGTCGGAGGGACTTAAGTATTGTTAGTCTGTCTACAATTTTCGGAAAATTTCATTTGGGGATAAAATACCTTATTTTAAACTCAGAATAACAAATTTTGGTATTATGACCAGGGACGTAGTCACTTCGGGCGGTCCAACTGAGAACCAAAAAATATTTTTTCTCGCGTTATCCTACACCATCGTTAGCTATTGAATAGTTCTACAACTTTTAAGGATTTATAACGGAAATTCGTTCACAAATTGAGAGCTTTTCCGTTGTCATACTATTTTCTATAAAATTCATGCTAAGAACCATTGCAAATAAATGTGATGAATAAATAAAAATTGAGTGATTAAGGAGACCCCCCATTCTCGGGGTCAAACATTTTTTTTTTTTTTTATTTAATTAGAATCTACACTAATTCAAGAATGTCCCTACAAAATTTCAAGAACTCTTGAAGATATAACCGATTTATTGTGTCAGCATCAAGTGACGTCTGAAGGGCTTCTCAAACTTTAAACGCGTTTTTTCTCTTTTGCGAATGGCGGGCACGATAACTCAAAAACTAATAACCCAGTCGATTCCAAATTTTTACACGATTCTCTGTGTGTGTATAGCTATCGTATGAAATAGGATAAAGCCAATCGGTGAAGATCTTCCTTATTTTTTAACTTGGTTTTATGTCAAAAATCGGTGATTTTCCAAAAATATTTTTTCAAAGGTCCGCCATTTTGTTAATTTTAGAGCGAAGTCAATAATCCCAGTTCATACGAGAGCCAGACATGTACTCTTTCTAACACCGTTGAAATTTTCGGATTCCGATGTTCCAGTGAGGAGTCCGCCATCAAAAATAAGGACTTTTCTTTAATAACAAAAAACAACAACAAGACAACAACAAAATTTTTTTGTAAATTATTTTTTTTTAATCTTCAAATATATATGTGCAAAGTTACAAACCTTAACAGTCATTGGTATTGATTTACCAACCCATATAGGAGCCGCACTGAAACGAGGACCAATGTTAATAATTTTTGGTAAATAAATTTTGGTAAACCCAAAATATCAAAGTACAGCCGATTCGGTTAAAAATGTTTTAACAATTCTCAAAATCCCAAAAAAAAAAAAAATTACAGCAAAATTGGTTAAAAGACTTCTCCATAATTTCCAACATACAGATTTTTTTATTGTATCATTTTTTTTTTTTTTTTTGGCTACACTGAAATGTGGTTCAATATTGATAATTTTTGATACAGACATTTAATACCTAATGAGAAACCAAAATATCAAATAACAGCCAATTCGGTTCAAAACGCGTTCAAAATGGAGAAAATTTGGAGGTACCGTTATATGGGGGATATGCCATGGCTAGATCGTCTTAGAATTTTACACTGATCAAGAATATATATACTTCATGGGGTCAGAAACGATTATTATGAAAAAAAAACAAACATACAACGATGAAGGGTGTAAAAATGGGAAAAAATATCTGAAGCCAAAAATTTGTTTGTCTTTTGCTAATTTATGACTAAAATACACCATTTACAGACTTGTAATCAACGACAGAATTGAAGAACACCATATTGACAATATAGTTCTAATGTATGATTTTTCGATATTTCCACCGCATTCAACTAAGCCCGATGCTGACATTTTGAAGCCGAAATTTTTCTGTTTTCGGACGAGCTAGTTGAAGCCCTAAACTTATTATAGGATCGTAGAATCCGACCAATACAACTGCGGTCAAAAGTACTTTGAAAGTAGAAACATCTGCAAATACATAATTTGAGAATTCCGCGTGTATAATCACTTTATTTTGTATAAAAATATAAACAGTGGACCGATAAGTCCCATCTTGCACCATTATAGAGGTTTAGTTAAAATATTAGGGTGTCAAAGTTTGATTCAAATCCGATGGTCTGTTCCCCATTAATTTTCAGCAAAATTTAGACCATTTTGTGGGGGAGGTACCTGAAGGAGTGAACCGATATTCCCCATATTCGAACTAGATTTAAGTTTAAAAGAAATATTACGATGGGCACAGCTTGTACCAAATCGCACATTCCATTCGCTTTATATTAGATTTATGACTATTCAATATGTTGATACTTTGCGTGAGAGGTACCAGAAGAAGAGGACCGATAGGATTGGTACAAATATTGCGTTGTGGAAAGTTTGGATGAAATTGGCAATTGCGTTCGCTACATTTGAAGTTTACAAGTTTTCGAAATACTGACCCTTTGTAGGGGAGATACTAGAAGGAAATGGACTAATGAGTCCCATCAGCAACGTACACAGGATTTCATTTCGGGGGGGTCGGTAGTACAAAATGAAAAAAATTCGCTGTTGCAAACATAAATTTACTGTGAAAAAAAATCATTTCGGGGGGGCCCAGGCCCCAAGGGCCGCCCCCCTGCGTACGTCCCATCTTCCAACATTATACAGGTTTCGATAAAATATTAGGTTTTGCAGAGTTTAGTTGAAATCTTATAGTCAGTTCGCATTATATTTTGTGGGGAAGCTTGGAAGAAATTTTAAGTTTGGAAGAAATTCTACGATGTGCAAAGTTTGAAGGAAATCGGTTACTCCCTTCGAGAGTTTTCTTGCACATCAGCCAGCCTGACAGACTGCAGACGGACGGCGGATCTTTTTGAAAGTGTGTACAATTTGTCTGAAACGGATTTGGTCCAAAGAAACATGGAGTATAAAACCAATATTTCGATGAGGCACATTTTTGCCGTAGCAAAGTATATATACCCTCAATAGCCGTAGGGCGAAGGTTATAAAAAACATTTTTTATATACTCTCAAAAAGTTGAGTACTCAAATATATTTCGAAATTCAATTGCAGTTGCACAAAACAAATTAGTCATTTTGCAAAAATGTATGTAATTTTTTCTTAATGATATAATGATACGAAAATCCAATATCTGTATAAAAATTAAAAAATCAATCCTCATTTCCCCCCTGGCTACGTCGGTGGTTATGACGACTTGATGCATTTTTTGAACGTAGGCATGAAATTACCCCAATTGTTTTCATTTTTTCTGATTATTTGATAAGCAAATAAAATTCTATAAATAGAGTTTTATTTCATTAAATGCATAAATGTACTGCTATTGACAAAATGAATGCAGTTTTTCTGTCTATTGTTATTTTTTAGAAAGCAAAAGAAATCTTCGACTATATAAGAGCTTTGAAAATGCTCAACTGTCATTCGTTCCAGACTTGTCTCCTCAAATCTATAACAACAACAATGAAATTCACCAAGGTATTCGTTATTGCCGCTGCAATGCTTTTGGCCATTAGCTCCGCTGAAGCTAAACCCGAACCCGAGCCCAAGCCAGAACCTTTGCCTGAGCCTGTATTGGCTGTATTAAGCAATCTTCTTGGCAGTGTTTTGGTAAGTAAAGGAATTGATATTTCTTTTTGTATTACAATTTTATTTACTGAACCTTTGTTTTCCCCACTTTGCAGGGACGTTAATTGGGAAAGATATTTTTCCAGAAATCATTAATAATTTTCTTATTGGTGATTTTCAATAAAAAAAAACAATAAAGCTGTCTTTATAAGTCGCATATTATATTTTGTTGTTTCGAATGGGGATAATTAAGGAATTAAACTGCCACGTCGTTTGAAAATGGATCAATGTTAGATACAAGTTCACATTGGAATATGAGAGGAATAAATCAGTATATAATTTTGCTATTTAAGCATGTACACGAAGCGGAGATCTGATCCAAAACAATTGGGGCCCAATAAAAAACATCATTAAACATATATTTGGAGACTCTCAGCCATAAGGGCATTTAGGGTAACTTACACGTTGATATCAAATCTGAGTGGACCGATTTTCTCCATCTTTGAAATTGTTTTGAGTTTTAAAGATATATTGGTAAAAGAAAATGCACAATTTGGTAAAAGAAAATCCAGCATTCAAAATCTTTATAAACATGAGAGATTCCTTCAGCAAACACATTCAAGAAGAATTCGTGCGTGATTGTCATTACCTGATTATCATTGCCGTGTTGCTCGTAGAAAACCACATACCTGTATGGTAGACAGAAAAGAAGAGACCTCCCTAGTGAGTACCAGGGATGGTCCGTGTGACGAATTTTTAGGTTTTCGACTGTCAAAAAGGTGTAAACGTCGAAAACGTCATATACCTGCATAAAATGTAATAAACGTAGTAAACGTCATTTATATCAATATTATCAGCATACACAGTTATTTTCAAGAATATAAATTATTTTTACATATATCTGACTATTCCTTACTAGAACTGATAACAATTTTTAAATTTTTTCGAGAAGAAAATTTTGAAATTTTATATGGATTTGAGTAAACCATGCGTAATTTCCAAATTGATTAATGGAAATAGCTATTTTGTCGAAAACCTAATGGATTTGGGTAGGTTTCCGACGTTTCTGACGTATGTATTATACGTCGGAAATGTATGTCATTTACGTCACTGTTTCTGACAGGCCATCTCTGGTGAGTACATGATAAAGCCCCAGAACTCTGGGAAAAAGGTCTTAGTTACCTACGAAAGCAAGTTTTACATATTTGGAATTATAGAAAACCAGTAAGGAATGTAGTAAAGTCGCACTGGGCCGACTATATGATACCCTTCACCACTTTGGGTACATTGTACATATGTATCCTTACAATTGCATATCAATGTGCACTCGAAGGAACATACTCATACCTTTCTGCAACCTGTGCTAATTTTAATTTCATTCGGGCAGATTTAGAGTCATCTGCGTACCATGGGACAAATTTGTGGAAAACGGTACGTCGCACTGTTAAAAATTTAATCTCAAACAGACACTCGTTCGAAATACATATGGCGGCCACGGCTGCATATACACCAATTTCAACAAAACGCAATAACGTCATTCAAGTCTCAATTTGATACCCTGGGCAAAATTTAGTGTTAATCGGACAAACATTAGGAGTTTGGTGCACCATTTATGTAAAATCGGACGAATATATAGGTATATGTGGGAGCTATATCGAAATCTGTAACGACTTTCACGGAACTTAACACACATCATTCTAGACCTAATTGATTACACTATGCCAAATTTCGTGGAAATCGAAGGATATATAGGGACGGTGATACACAATTTACATTAAATCGGACGAAAATATATATGTGAGCTGTATCTAAATCTGAACGAATTTTCAAGAAATTTAACATACCTAAAATTGAACGAAAATATATATGGGAGCTATATCTAAATCCGAACCGATTTTCATGAAATTTAACACACATCGTTCTAAACCTAATTCAGTACGTTATGCCACATTTCGAGCAAAACGAAGGATATATAGGGACTTTGATGCACCATTTACATTAAATCGGACGAAAATATATATGGGAGCTATATCTAAATTTGAACCGATTTTTTTCCAATTTCAATAGGGTTCGTTCTTGGGCCAAGTAGATGTCCTTTGCCAAATTTCATGCAAATCCTATCATAAATGCGACTTGCACATTGTTTATTATTTAAAATGGACAGACAGACAGAGAGATAGACAGACGGACGGACATGCATAATCGACTTAAAATGTGGTTCTATGCATATTCTCAAAAGAAACCATGTGCCTATCTAAGTTTGGATTGAGCTATATAAAGAAAAACTTGTTTCAACGTATTCTCCCAAATGTACACTTTCTGTAAAGGACTCCAAAAAGTTGGGTTGTTCCACATATAGAAGCGCTTTCATGGTTCTTCATTTCTTCAAAGAGGATTTCACTTGAAGGACCCAGTCAAGAGTTGTTTGCCCATAAAAAAGTCCAAAGGTCTTATGATGTATAATTGCTGTAGAAAACCTCCTAAACGAATTATATCCCCAAAATGGAATCTTCTTTATTAAAAGAATTATCTCAATATATAAAAGATTTAAAAAGGATCATCCATCTATAGAAGTCCTTCCACGGTTCTCTATTTCTTCGAAGAAATTTTCATTCTATTGAATAAAAAATGCACCCCTTGATAGGGATCCTCCAAAAAAAAAACGTGCCGCACGTTAAAAATATGTGAACCTATACAATGCAAATACATTTCACATATCTCTATGTGAATTCTGAAATTTCTTGAAAATGTGTCAAATGTTTATTTTTTACCTTATTTATAATTGTCAATTAAAGTTGATCCCCTTTACAAGCTTATTTTGCACAATTTCCATTATTTTAATAAAATCATCAACATACCTGGAAATAGAAGAAAAAAAAGTAAATTAAAAATTTACATAATGTAATAATTTTGTAATTTTTTAAAAACTGAACTGAATGAAATAACATGCATTATAATCACGCTAAAACCCATTCATAAGAACCATACATCAGGCATATTGGACTATCATCAATCGTACTAATAAAATAGAACAACCTTGAACTTTGGCAGTCCCCAGTTGTGCCGGAAACCAAAGCACCTGCATATTTATATTATTCTTGCATATTTATTGTCTGCATATAATAAACAAAAAACTTTTAAAAAATGCATATTTACCATTAACCATATTTGAATCGATGTTAATAGCTTTCGACAACTGCTCACACCAATTATCAGGTTCGATATTTGTCTGGTAAACAAAAAAAAACAGATGCATATTTTTAAAAATATTTGTTCTAGAATTGTTATATGACAAATCCAAAAGTCATTTAGGAAATCAGACCTTCTAAACATGTTCTTTGATAAGGACTTCTAAAAACGTTCTGCTGAATTTTCCTCCCTGATGACTCTTTAAAAAACCACGTCTATAGCATCTAATGATTCTTTAAAAAAACACGTCTGTAGCCTCTGATGATTCTTTAAAAAACCAATATTATTTTAAATACTCATGTCTATAGGTCTGATAGTCCTTGAAATACATTCATTAAAAAATTCACGACTATAGCTCTGATAATTGTTAAAAAAAAATATATAGCTATAGGCGTGGATTTGTTGTTTAAATATATATATATATATATATACTAGATAATGAACTTTATATATATATATACCTAGATCCTTTCCCACATCTGACATCAAAAAATAAATAAAATGCAAAATATATAATTTTAATTGATTTATTTGTGCAATTCGTTTACACTGGTCTTTTTTCGAAGTCCACGTAGAACTGAGGTTCTGGTTCAGGTTTGGGTTCGGGATCGGCTTGAGCTGAACCAATGGCCAACAGGAGCAAAGAAGCAGCGATAATTACAATGTTGTAGAATTTCATTGTTGAGCGTGTTTGGAAGAATGTTCAGAAACTGATGACTTTTGGTAAGATTTCAAATCTATTTATACAAAAAATGTATTAAGCTGGTGAATTTGCCAACTATTGTGAACGTATGTTTTGTAAGCCATGCATATTTGTTAATTTTGTTATTGTTTTGCATTGTTTGGATAAACTAAATAACGGCAATTTTCGGAAACCCCCATTCAAAATATTGACAAACGATTTCCAATTTAAAATAAATTCATGGAACAATTGGTGTGGCCTTGGAAAATAAATGACAGTTTGAAATAACGACCATTTGAATGGCCGATTAGATCCAAACTTTGCAAATTATAAAATTTTACGAAACGTAGATCGACTTAGTCACCGAGGTGACCACAATGTACAAAGTTTAAATCATCGCTTTTTTCCATCGAGAGTTATCGTTCGCACCAGCCAGACAGACGAGCGGATACACATTTCTATATGTGTCGCAGATCCACATCTATAGCTCTAATAGTCCTTGAAAAAGTATTGTTTAAAAAACCCACAACCGATAGTCCTTGAAAAATGTTCTTTAAAAAATCCACGCCCAATAGTCCTTAAAAAATATTTTTAAAAAAATCCACGCCCGATAGTCATTGAAAAAATATTGTTTAAAAAATTTAAGAATATTCTTTAAAAAGTCCATGCCCTGAAAGTCCTTAAAAACATATTGTTTAAAAAATCCACGCCCTGAATGTATGGGGCAACACACATTGCAACTTGAATTACAATTTGGCAACACACATTACAACTTAAATTACAATATGACGAGACGATTTTTTTTTTTCAACCACCATTTTCGAAAATTTGAATTCGCATCTCGCTTTCTTTGCGTCTCCCTATTCACTCAGAATACGGCGAAAATGTAAAAGCGAAAATATCCAGAATAAGGCTGTATATATTTTTTACAATGTGGCAGTCTCTGAAAAAAGGACTAAGGAACGAAATCAGATAAAGGAATTATATGAACTAATTAACTGAAACTAGTTCCTATTGTTCCTTTATCGGAATAGTTCCAATGAACTAGTTCGTTCCTCTGGTACTACCCAACTCTATTAGGAACTAACAACTATATAGCCATCAAAAAAATATAGCCATTAAATGCTAAATTTCATTGTTTAAAATGTTTCTGATGTTTAGAAACTGATGATTTTGGGTATGGTTTCAAATCAATTTATAAAATTTTTAAAAACAGATGATTCAAAATTTGTTTTTAATATATAAGAGTTATAAAGTATTTTATTTTGTTATCGTTTTTAAAGCTTTAGTTTTGTCAATATTTCAATGTTTAACAAATATCTGCCAATTTCGAAAACCCAATTAAAATATGAAACCTATTCATGATTTGCGTCGTTGCAATTTTAAATTGCGTCGGTCCGAGCTACATTGTGGATTACTATTTGTTTGCATTTGAGGGGGCCTGATTTAGCATCTTTTTCTGTCGTTTAGCATTTTTACAACTTCTGGCAACACTGATCGTCACCTGTACGTTAACTAAATTTCAAAAAATGCTTTGTTTTTAATATTTTCCCCAGTAAATTATATTTCAGTGTGTTTTGTATATGTATAACAAAAGGTGATTCGATTTTCGTCGTGATTCTCCGGTCCCCATCATTGAGTTTTGCTGAAAACGGTTCAGATTTAGACATAGCTTCCACATATATTTTCGTCCAATTTTATGTAAATGATGCTTTAAAGCCCCTATATTTCTCCCGTTTGCACGAAACTTTGCATAGCGTACTGGATTGAGTCTAGAGTGATGTGTGTTAAGTTTCGTGAAAATCGGTTCAGTTTTAGACATAGCTCCCATATATATTTTCGTTCGATTTAGTGCAAATCATGCATTAGAGCCCCTATATTTCTTTCGATTTGTACGAAATTTTGCATAGCGTACTGAATTGAGTCAAGAATGAGTGTGTTAAGTTTCGACCGATTTTATGTAAATGCTGCACTAAAGACATAAATTTGTTCTCCGATAGCGATAAAATTTTGCACAGGGTACTTTTCCACCCAGTGGGAAACAAAAATAACAAATTATAGCTGATTAGTTGAAAAATGAAGAAAAGCCATAAAATACCGAATTGTGGGGTACCGCTATAAGGGGGCTAGCGTAAAAAAATGGCGGATATATCTCATTTTCAATATCAAACATCCCAGAAGTAACATTAATATACTATTGTAGTTACGTCCGTATGAATTTCTTTAATAAAATCGTTATTTTTGACGTTAGATGTCTAAATGTTTGTGTGAACATGTAGTTTGATTAGACGAACAATAATCAAACAAAAATTCCAATTTCGAATTTTACTGTAGTTACGTCCGTTTGCATTTATGATGACGATATGGACTAGGTTATTCAATATAGTTAATTTTTGTGTATTTCTTGAACTGAACGTAGTATTCCCTATACAAAAAGGAATAATTTCATAAAAACTAGAGTTTGCAAATTCGAGCGAACGAACTACAAACTAAGACAAATGGTGATCGATCGTCCAATGAACTATGAACTAGATAAACGAACTAGTTCAATGAACAGATATGAACTAGAAGTAATGATCTTTTAAAGCGATCTGGTCATCGAATCGCATCTCTGACAAAATCGAACTTGTCGAACAACAGTTCGATTTTTTACCAATTTCTCCACTGCGGTCCGATAATTTTTGCGAACTGTTATGGCAAGATTTTCACATTTTTTGTACCCTCAGGCTATGAGGCTACAATAAAAATGTACATCAAAATAACGTTTTTAAATCCCAATTTTCTGTCGGCAAGAAATTATTTTTTTTTCTTTTTCAGTAGTTTCCCTTTCCGTTTATAATTTTAGAAATCGTTTTCATTTACATTATGTTTATTGAAATGTTCCCCATTCTTCTTCTTTACGTTTCTTTCGATCCTCCCCATTTTTTAAAATAAAATACAAGGGGTGTAAGATTTTAATATTTATTTGTGCAATTTTTCGATTTCGTCAACATTGGTCTCATTTTTCAAAATGGTCCATTATTTATTTGCCCTGAAAAAATATATAAATTAAATAATATAAGGTTTAGTCCTTATAAAAATGGCATATCATATTTATTCTAATACTCACTATGAACATAGGGAACATTGGCTCTGGTTCTGGTTTGGGTTCGGGATCGGCTTTAGCTGAGCCAATGGCTAAGAGCAAAGTAGCAGCAATAATTGCAATATTGTAGAATTTCATTGTAGAAAGTGTTTGTAATGTTCAGAAACTGATAATTTGAGCATGACTGCAGACATATTTATACCAATTTTAATATGCGGCTGGATTTTTCATCGATTATATAAATATGTGCTTTTATATATAACAACAATAGAGTATTTTTTCTCTTCTTATTGTCTTCAACGCATGTGCAATGTTTGGTTATAATAAATGAATGCAGTTTTGGGAAACCCTATTCGAAATATTGAGAAACAACTGTCTATGAAATTAATTTTGGGAAATTTTGAGTTAGAAAATCGAAAGGCCTTTGGCAAATAATTGAAAAAAATCACCAAACAATCCTGTTTAACAATATTATTGGCTTAAAGTCGATATCCTCTTGTAATGAACCGTCGACTCAAGGTCCGTAGATCAATTACAAATGCGAACATTGCTGAATTTGACATGATATAGATAAGGTATGGGACCAAGAAAATACGGTTTCTCTTGTGTATGTTCTTATATGAATTGCCTCCCACCTTTCAACGTACCGAAAACTAAGCTTTACCACTGCATAGGTGTCCTATAAGGGGCTTTTTTAGGGAAAAATATTTTATTTTCATGAAATTTGACATCCCAAATCACAGGCAATTGGTTAGATAAATGCGGCTAAAACCTTGAAAATACCGAAAATCAGGCATGATCTTATCTATACGGAAGATATGTCAAATCATGGAAAAATTGTCTGCGAATGCGAGAACACTGAATGCCAAATTAAAGCCGTCGGGGAAAGATTAGAACATGGAATGTCATGGGGAAAATTCGGCTGAAAATTTTAAAACATAAAAATGTTTCTCAACTTCCAAGATCTTGGAACGCCATAGTACAGTCTCTTGAGTTGAAAAATGCGGCTCAAACCTACGGAAATGGGATGGAACCTTAATATAGGTCCCTATATAGGCAATTTTATGTAAAAATATATTTTATCCTTGCCACTTTGGGTACCTTCAGATGGCGGTGTAGTGCAGTGGATAGACTACAATCAGTTTTACATTCCTGGACCAATCAGGTGCTTCCAAAAATCTCTGAAATTTTAATACCAACCTTGGTATAAAAGTATGAGGAAAATAGAAAACTGGAGTGGTAGTTGAAGTCCATCACATTGGACAGAGGCAAAGACCAATCATCTACTTAGCTGGAATGAAATGATTAACGAAACTAACACAAAACCTACGCGATTATGATTGTAAGTATTGCTTTGTGGAAGCCCTATGGTACCAAGAGAAGTAACTGAAGAAGAAAGAAAAAATGTCAAAATATGGACCTATATTAAATGTTTTCTGCAACTAAGAAGAAAGAAGCCGGACTACCACATTCAAGAGACGTTTCCATAAATTATATTGAAACGATGGGCCCTTACAATCAATTTGTTTCGTGGGGTGATGACTCCCTGGGAGAATATTCCAATCAAAAAAACTAAGAGAACTGAAGAGGATCTATAGCAGTGTTGAACAGAAATAAATTGAGATTAAGTGTGGGAGAGCGTAAGTGAGAGACCATAATCAAACATGACTGACCAAAAGATAAAAACAAGAATACGTGTTTAGCCATCACCGCATTAGTGATCTATAGCAAAATCCGAAACTATAGTCTTCTTAGGCTTTGCCTAAAGTATAATCGGCACGTGTAATGCATACGATTTGTCATTTATTTGCCAAAGCCTGTTTATTCGCTGAACAAAGGCAATACAAAATTTCTAGAATATATTTTGAATAAAAATGTTTTTGTGAATATTTTAATCGGGTTTTCCAAAAACTGCAGTCATTTCATATATCAAATCAATAAACATACTGCATGCAAATGCATTGAAAAATAATTTATTTATTGTTCTTTTTTATTTTTAAAACAAATATTGAAAATTTGTGGAAAATTCACCGGCCTATTAAATTTTGTATAAATTGATATGAAATCGTGCCCAAATCATCAGTTTTTGAATATCACAAACACTTTCAACAATGAAATTCTACAATATTGCAATTATCGCTGCTACTTTACTCTTGGCCATTGGTTCAGCTAAAGCCGATCCCGAACCACAACCTGAACCCGAACCAATGTTCCCAATGTTCATTGTGAGTATTAGAATAAATATCCTACGCTATGTTTATAAAAAATAAGCGTTGTTTCATTTATTTTTCAGGGCAAGTAAGCATATCCCGGACCAATTCTTAAATATGAAACCACTGTAGACGAAATGGAAACATTGCACAAATAAATATTAAAATCCTACAACATGTATTTTATTTTGACATAATGACAAAAGGAAAGTATATTTAATAATATAGGAATAGGCGTACTGTTATATTTTTTAATCTACTACACCTATAAACATGGATAGAGATAGGCAGTGGGTAAATACCCGGTAAATTGGGTAAATACCCATTTCTGGGTATTTATTTGGGTATTTACTATATTGAATCGCTAATACAACATATTACTCCCAATATCCGGGGGGTTCTGTTATAAAATCGATTTAAAATTTATAGTTTTACAATACTTTAAACACGTGGGCAAATACCCGATTATTTACCCAAAAATTGGGTATAAACTTATTAACTGGCGAACCACTTAACATAGGCGGCAAAATTTGGCTCACATATTTTTAATGACAAAACCAGTTATGGTATGGAAAATGGACTCTGGATCCATGTTTTTATATATAACCGTACCTATCGGCTTTAGATAATTTTTGTCTATTAGCCGCATTTAACAATCAAATTGTCTGTAATTTGGCACAGAGAGTTCGGTATGGGTACCAAATATCCACGCAAAAATGTATCGACGTGGGTGTACGTTTTCTGGTAGCCCCATATAAAGGTTCCCCCATTTGAGTATTTACCCAAATATTGAGTACAAACTCATTAACTCGCGAACCACGTGACGTGTATTGTGAATTCACTACATCGGTCCACTACAAGTATTTACCAAATTATTTAAAGTCTTAGGTTCGGGAAAAAAATCCATTATTTTTCGGCAGATGGCTGTACTGATAGATTTCTCGTAAAGTATCGATCAAATAATTTCAGATTTATGCTCGGTGGAAGGGTGACATTTCGCAGTAAAAAATTGTTTTGCTGTTTTTTGTTTGGTGCATTCAGTTGTGAATTACAGGGTTTTTAAAAATGAACAAAGAGAAAATTCGCCCTAAAAAGGCAAACAACTCAAAAAAATTCAGTTTGAGCCCGGTTGAGATTTGAACCCTGGTTCCCATGGCATATGTTGATTGTTGTCCGGCGCCTTTGCGTTCAAAGCCACCTACTTATCTTCCTAAGCTTGCACAATATGCAGTTGCATACCATTGAAGTAAAATATTGTAGTCTGTATGGAAAAAAATCCGTCACTACATGAAAAATCTGCTCTGAAAAGGAATGTTCTGGTGTGATGATAAATGTCCAAACCTTGACACGGTTGAATTTAATTCGTAGATGCAATTTCGCAACAATAGCCGACATAAATAGAATATGCCTGATGAGCCGCTTAACCAACGGCGAAACGCGTCGCATAATGGTGGCAATGTAGTATCTCTCTGGCTTTCCTGCAACTCCGATCATGTAGCTCATCTCGAAAGAGAGATCAATAAAAAAAATCGGTACATTTTACAGTTTTTTTTTTTTTTTTTGACAAAAGTGAAAATCCAAGCCAAGCGGCGAAAATTGTTAATTGTGTGTATGGTTCCGATACTGTAACAGCCAAGTATGTGCAATTATGGTTTCGTAGATTCCGTTGAGGAACTGTTGATGTTAAAGATGCACCTCGCACAGGTAGGTCGGTCGTCGAAAATGTCGATAAAATCGGAGAAATGATCGAAGTTGACCGGCATGTTAGCACTCGTAATATCATCCAGGAGCTAAAAAGCGACCATAAAACTGTTTAAAACCATTTACAATTGACCAGAAACGCCCAGACAGCCAACAGGAGAGGAGTCGTGTTCCACCAGGACAACGCTAGGCCATGCACACCTACAGTGACTCGCCAGAAACTTCGGGAGCTAGGTTAGGATGTTTTAATGCACCCGCAGGACTAAGCACCAAACACTTTGCATTGCATTGTAAAATTTCTTAAATGATAAACAATTGGTACCCAGGGAGGATTGTGAAAATCATGAACTTCTTTAAGAGAGGCATTATGAAGTTAGCTTTAAAATGGCAACAAATCATACAACAAAAAGGTGCATATTTGGCCCAAATCAGACATTCCGAAGCATGTTAAAGAAAGTCCCACAACCTAATATTATAAATTTTTTCCACAAATTTCTCCATTGCAGTCCGATAATTCTTGTGATCTGTTATGGCAAGATGCTCACCACTTCTATCCTCCCAGGCTAAGGAGCTACAATAAAAATGTAGCACATCGAAATATCGGTTTTAAGTCCCATGTTTCTGTGGTCCAAATTTGTTCGTCGTTTCTCGGACACATCCAAATTTTGCACATTGTAATATCTTTTCCAAACTTAAATTAAGTTCGAAGATGAGGAATATCGATTCACGATTCACAGATGAGGAACATCGATTCACTACTTGTACTTCCGCCACAAAATGTGGAAAAGTTGTAAATTTGTATATGAAGCGAAGAGAATATCCCATTTCATTCAAACTTGACATATCGTAATAGCTAGCGAATGGATTATCCTTTTTTGTATTTACTCCAAACATATATGAATGAAACCCAGGTCTACTCCTGGTAACTCCCCCACAAACACCCAACATTTTGAAAAGTTTTATATGAGTCTCCGATTGGTTAAAAACTTATATGAAAGAAGATGCTATTAACTGTCAGACCTTCCCCATAAATGCCAGGATTAGTGTAGAATGTGTCAGAGGTACATTCCGGGCATATAGATTGATTCCTGTTGACAGTTTCCCTTTCCGTTTATAATTTTACAAATCGTTTTCATTTACATTATTTATATTGAAATGTTCCCCATTCAACTTCGTTACATTTCTTTCGATCCTCCCCATTTATTAAATAAAATACGGTAGGTATATGATTTTAATATTTATTTGTGCAAATTTTCCATTCCGTCTACATTGGTCTCATATTTTAAAATGGTCCCTGAAAAAATAAATAAATCAAATAATACAAGGTTTAGTGTTTTTTTTTATAAAAATAACATATCGCATTTATTACAATACTCACCATGAACATAGGTTCTGGTTCAGGTTTGGGTTCAGGATCGGCTTTAGCTGAGCTAATGGCCAATAGCAAAGTAGCAGCGATAATTGCAATGTTGTAGAATTTCATTGTTGAAAGCGTTTGTAATATTCAGAAACTGATGATTTGGCCATGGCTGCAGGTCAATTTATACCAAATTTAATAAGCGGCTGGATTTTCCATCGATTATATAAACGTGTGTTTCAATATATAACAACAATACAGTATTTTTCTTCTCTTGTTATCGTTTTCAATGCACTTGCAATATTTGGATATAATACATGAATGCAATTTTTGGAAAACCCAATTCGAAATATTGACAAACAACTGTCTATGAACAAAATTTTGGGAAATTTTGAGTAACATTTCTTCAGAAAATCGAAAGGCCTTTGGCAAATAAATGACAAAATCACATTTAAAGTCGAGTTCCTCTTGTAATGATCCATCGAAGCAAGGACAATACCTTTTGAATCTGTTAGTTTTTAGATCAATTAAAAATGCGAACATGGCTGAATTTGACATTATATAGAGAGGGTATTGGGTCCAAGAACAATATGGTTTCTATTGTGTATTTTCTTATATGAATTGGCTCCCACCTTTCAACGAACCGAAAACTAAGCGTTACCACTGCATGGGTTTCCTATAAGGAACAGTTTTTAGAAAAAAATATATTTTATTTTCAAGAAATTTTGTGATCCCAAATCACAGGCAGTTGGGTGCGTAAATGCGTCTAAAACCTTCAAAATACCGAAAATCATGCGCGTTATTATCATTACGGAAGTATGTCAAATCATGGACCTACATCGATTTTCTACGAATACGAAAATACGGAACGGCAAATAAGAGCCACTTCGTCGGGAAAAGACTAGAACATGGAATGCCAAATTACAGCCACTTCATCGGGAAAAATCGGCTGATTTTTTCAAAACATAAAATGTTTTTCAACGGAACGCTATATTTAAGTCTCTTTAGTGGAAAAATACGGCTCAAACCCAAAAACTACGGAAACGGGTCGGAACCTTAATATAAGTCCCTATATAGGCAATTTTATGTAAACATATATTTTATCCTTGCCACTATGGTTTTAAATACCGAAGATGACGCGGTACCTTGAGAGGGTGGTGTAGTGCAGTGGATAAACTACAAACAGTTTTACATTCCTGGGACCTATCAGGGGCTTCCAAAGACATATGAAATTTTATAATACCAACTTCGGCATAAAAGACTACTCGACTATGATGGTAAGTAATGCTTTGGGGAAGCCCTATAGTACCAAGAGAAGTAACAGAAGAAGAAATATGTGCATCCGTTACAAAATAACTACACATAGCAGTGGGAAATGTATTGTAGTTGTGTGCAAATGCCTTGCTGACCACGAAAAATGCCTTGCAGGCACCAACGAACTTCTCATTCAGGTCGTATCGCTGGTAACGTAAGTACTTCGATTTGTCACAAGAGACATTTGGGTACGAAAGGTTTTTTTTTGTAAAGAAGCAATAAATAGCTTCTGGGGAGAATATCTCAACAAAGAACTAAGGGAACTAAGGGAAGAGTAGCGAGATCCGAAAATATAGTATTCCCTGCTTTACCCTCGGCGGACAATGCCATAATAGCTTTTATAGTCAGCCTGACTATTTTGCAAAAACAAGAAGAAAAATTGTCAAAATATGCAACGCAGGAGAAGGAAACCGGAATACCACATTCCCTTACAATCAATTTGTTTCGTGGGGTGATGACTCCCTGGGAGAAATACCAATAAAAAACTAAGAGTCTAAAGTCTTTCAAGTCGTTGCCTAAAGTATCCATAAAATCGACACGTGCATTACGTTAGATTTGTCATTTATTTGCCCAGAACTTTCGATTTGCTGAACAAAGGCAATACAAAATTTCTAGGAATATATTTTTAATATAGATATTTTTGTCAATATTTTCAGTATGTGGGATTTCCAAAAATTCCAGTCATTAATTATATAAAATAAATAAACATACTGCATGCAAATGCAATAAAAACAATAACAACGTACAAATGCTTTATTGTTTTTGTATATTGAAAACAAATGTTGAAAATTTGTGGAAAATTCGCCAGCCTATTAAATTTTGTATAAAATGATTTGAAACACTGCACAAAATCGTCAGTTTCTGAATATCACAAACACTTTCAACAATGAAATTCTACAATATTGCAATTATCGCCGCTACTTTGCTCTTGGCCATTGGCTCAGCTAAAGCCGATCCCGAACCAAAACCTGAACCCGAACCTATGTTCCCTATGTTCATGGTGAGTATTTGAATAATTATCATACGTCATTTTTATTAAAACTAAGCATGTATATTCCATTTTTTTTATTTTTTAGGGCAAGTAAAGATACCCCGACCAACTCCTTAAATGTGAAACAAATGTAGACGAAATGGAAAAATTGCACAAATAAATTTTAAAATCACACACAATGCATTTTATTTAATTAATGACAAATGGCAAAATAGGGATACCTTTATATGGGGGCCACCAGAAAACGTAGACCTATGTGGACAATTTTTTTATAACAGAAACCCGAAAATAGGATGAAAGATGTTGTATTGGCGATTCAATATAGTAAATATATACCCGTAATACAACATCTTTAAGCAATTAATATTGTTCTCAATAATCGCCAAAACTATAAGAAAGTTATTATTAATAAGGATGATTTTATAAGACTATTTTAGAGATGAGTACAAAAGATATAAGGGTTGTTTTTCAGGATTTTTTAAAAACTATTTTTGGAGTAGATCACGTGATAAGCAGTACACATTATTCAAAAATTCATCCAAAGTCCAAATCTTAAAACCAGGTTAAAATAAAAACCTTAGCTAATTAATCAAAACGCAACTAGGATTTTTCTTCTACCATCATAAGCTTTCAGATTTTGGCGCTCCTGATTGGTTTAATATTTTCAAGTTGAAAACTGTGCCATAGTGCTATGGATTTGAACACTGAAATTGTTTTTTTTTTTACACTTAATGTCGTCTACTCCTAATAACTCAATTCACTTGTTTACGTTCCGACGATTACCAATTATTTACAATTGCTTATGCATTCATAATTAACACATAAAAAAGTCTATAAAAAAGTCTAATTTGAATAAATAATATTTTAAAAACAATTTCTATAAATAAGTTCGCAAGCAAATATATTCAGTTCAAAATATTTTCAAAACAATTCAGATTACCACACACAAAATGTACATCGTCAATATATTTTTCATTGTGCTATCCTTAATTTTCCTTACAAACACCGTTTACTGTGACTCGGATACAGTGTCGTCGACCACAACAGCTAAGCCCCAACCACTTGTAAGCGGCCTTTTAAATGGTGTAGAAGGTGTAATTGGTGGCCTAGTAAGTAAAATATTAAAAGTGTACAAAATAATTCTATATTTGAAATAATTCGAATTTCTTTTCTCACAGGGCCTCTAATATTTCTCAGCTGCTGATATGTGGATTTTTGAGTTTTTTTTTCCAAAATCTATCCAAGCAATAAATATGTTATAAAGGATTAACAAGGCTATAAATTAAAAAATTTAAGACTATTTTAAGCAGGGCTGCCAGACCAATTTCTTGTGGTATTTTTCATGGACTACAAGACCATTTTGCGGCAATTTTTAAAAAATTGCGATAAGCGTATATTTTTTAATGACATTTCCTGAAGCATTACCATGTTTTTAAGATTATTTTTGAAGGACTCGCCGATCAATAAGCCTGGTGTGGTTAAGTATATTTTATGAAGGATCTACCGATCAATAAGCGTAGATGTTGGAAAGACTTACACAAGACTATGAGAGAAAACTTTTTCAACGATGCTAAGTATGGATTTTTAAGGATCTACCGAACGTGTGGAGATTTTGCACATATTTTTGGATGTCACAGGTGATGTACTACCAAAATTTGGGGGACTTTCGAATCCTAAGGCTCAGATTTCTTTTGTCTATATTTGATAGACTATATATCTTATGTCAGACCTTTCAGAGTAGATTTTTTAAAAAAGTGTGTTTGAAGCCCTACCACGGCAATAAGCAAGCGTTTTTTTAAGAATTAATTTTAGGCTATTTTTATTTGAATCCAATTACAATTGTCTTCTATATATCGTGTCGGCAACATTGCCAGGCTCTTCAGTTACATCTAAATTGTGACATTTCAACCAATCCGCTCCTATAGAAAATAATTAGAAAATTTAATTATCATCAAATATCACAAGATGCCAACACTTACAATTTTCTTTTCAACTTTCAATACCCAAGTAGTTTTCCCGTTCGTAACAAATACGGACAACACAAAGGCAATGTAAATTAAAAATTTATTAAATAACATTCCAATTCACAAAAAAAAGGTTTCAAATGTTAAGATTTTAGAACTGATGCCATGTATAGTCATGCTTTTAGTTTATATACTTAGCAATTGATAGACACTTGATTTTTTCACTACAGTTGGCAACAATTTATTTGATTTTGCTGTTTATAAAAAAAATTGTGCTGAGAGAGAATTTACAGAACAGAGGGACTATCAGGAGGACAACATGAATAGACCAATAAGCGAGGATTTTTAAAGAAAATTGTTTCAAGGACTACCAGGTCTATAGGCGTGGATTTTTAAAGAATATTTTTTTAAGGACTATCAGGTCTATAGGCGTGGACTTTTAAAGAAAACTTTTTCAAGGACTATCAGGCCAATAAGCGTGGATTTTTAAAGAATATTTTTTCAAGGACTATCAGGTATATAGGCGTGGATTTTTAAAGAGTATTTTTTCAAGGACTATCAGGTCTATAGGCGTGGATTTTTAAAGAATATTTTTGAAGGACTATCAGGTATATAGGCGTGGATTTTTAAAGAATATTTTTGAAGGACTATCAGGTCTATAGGCATTTTTAAAGAATATTTTTTCAAGGACTATCAGGACTATAGGCGTGCATTTTTAAAGAATATTTTTTCAAGGACTATCAGGTATATAGGCGTGGATTTTTAAAGAGTATTTTTTCAAGGACTATCAGGTCTATAGGCGTGTATTTTTAAAGAATATTTTTCACGGACTATCAGGTCTATAGGAGTGGATTTTTAAAGAATATTATTTCAAGGACCATCAGGTCTATAGGCGTGAATTTTTAAAGAATATTTTTTCATGGACTATCAGGTCTATAGACCAATATTTGGAGGACTATCAGGTCTATAGACCAATATTTGGAGGACTATCAGACCAATAAGCGTTGATGTTTAATGAAGTACTATTACAAAAGTAGCGCATTTTTTTAGAATAATTTTATTTCAAATTACAAAATGAGTATTGAAAAGTATAAATTATTTTGGTAGATACTTCAATTATCTTCCTTGTACAGTAGCAGCAACATTTGCAGCCTGTTGAGCCACACCAATAGCCTGAATTGTGGCATCACGGGTGTGTTGACCGACTCGTTCCTTTTCCAAAATGAGAAAAAATGATTTCAAAATTTCTATACTTTAAAGAAAATTTTAAAAAGGACGACTACTTACAATTTTCTTGCCAACTTTCTTCAACCAACCGGCTTCACCTTGACCCACAAATACGGCCAACATCAAGGCACAGAATAGGAATATTTTATGAAATTGCATTTTGAAATTTGTGTATAAAATCCGCAACGAATAGGATGGAAAAGTTGAACTCTTTAGTTTTGGTGGGAAATGCAAACTGATGCCGAGTGTAGTAAAACCTTTGGTTTATATATTTTTGTACAAAGATTTTGTGTGAATCATATAAGACACTAGCTTTAATTGGTGTTGAGGTTAGGTGGTCGCCCTGATTGGTTTAGAATTAAAAAATCAATTGATATGCATGTTGTGTGCGAGGGTATTTTTTTTAAAATGGGGGAAATTACTATGGGAAATGTAAATTTTATTTTCAAAGAAAAATATTACAATAGAAAAAATACTTATGTGGGTTTTATTTGCCCTATGGTGATTTTTGTATTCCGAAACATCTGAAAACCCAATGACTTAGTTGTTATTATTGCAATATGGAATATCAGATCCATAGGCTTAGATTTCTTAAGAATATTTATTGAAGGAGCAATAGGCGTGGATTTATAACGAATATTTTTAGGAGGATCATCAGAGCAATAGGCGTGGATTTATAAAGAATATTTTTGGGAGGATCATCAGATCAATAGGCGTGGATTTATAAAGAATATTTTTGGAAGGATCATCGGAGCAATAGGCGTAGATTTATAAAGAATATTTTTGGAAGGATCATTAGAGCAATAGGCGTGGATTTATAAAGAATATTTTTAGAAGGATCATCAGAGCAATATACGTGGCTTTATAAAGAATATTTTTGGAAGGATCATCAGAGCAATAGGCGTGGATTTATAAAGAATATTTTTGGAAGGATCATCAGAGCAATAGGCGTGGATTTATAAAGAATATTTTTGGAAGGATCATCAGAGCAATAGGCGTGGATTTATAAAGAATATTTTTGGGAGGATCATCAGACCAATAGGCGTGGATTTATAACGAATATTTTTAGGGGGATCATCAGAGCAATAGGCGTGGATTTATAAAGAATATTTTTGGGAGGATCATCAGATCAATAGGCGTGGATTTATAAAGAATATTTTTGGAAGGATCATCAGATCAATAGGCGTGGATTTATAAAGAATATTTTTGGAAGGATCATCAGAGCAATAGGCGTGGATTTATAAAGAATATTTTTAGAAGGATCATCAGAGCAATATACGTGGCTTTATAAAGAATATTTTTGGAAGGATCATCAGAGCAATAGGCGTGGATTTATAAAGAATATTTTTGGAAGGATCATCAGAGCAATAGGCGTGGATTTATAAAGAATATTTTTGAGAGGATCATCAGAGCAATAGGCGTGGATTTATAAAGAATATTTTTGGAAGGATCATCAGAGCAATAGGCGTGGATTTATAAAGAATATTTTTGAGAGGATCATCAGAGCAATAGGCGTGGATTTATAAAGAATATTTTTGGAAGGATCATCAGAGCAATAGGCGTGGATTTATAAAGAATATTTTTGGAAGGATCATCAGAGCAATAGGCGTGGATTTATAAAGAATATTTTTGAGAGGATCATCAGAGCAATAGGCGTGGATTTATAAAGAATATTTTTGGAAGGATCATCAGAGCAATAGGCGTGGATTTATAAAGAATATTTTTAGAAGGATCATCAGAGCAATATACGTGGATTTATAAAGAATATTTTTGGAAGGATCATCAGAGCAATAGGCGTGGATTTATAAAGAATATTTTTAGAAGGATCATCAGAGCAATATACGTGGATTTATAAAGAATATTTTTAGAAGGATCATCAGAGCAATATACGTGGCTTTATAAAGAATATTTTTGGGAGGATCATCAGAGCAATATACGTGGCTTTATAAAGAATATATATATATATTTAAAGAATATTTGTGTGGGAACTACCAGGACGTTTTCTACATATTGATTATACCTTCACCACATAGTTGAGCAAAAAAAAAATCAAATTCTATTTTTGGGTTCATATAAAATGTCAAATGCAACTGATAACGCCAATTGAAAATATACTTCCCATATTATACGAATAAATCTATGGCAATAATCGATTACACGCTAAGCAAATGAGTAAGAACAAAACAAAATAAATTCCCCCGCAATTCGAAAAAGCACATACTTTGCAAAAAAACAAACGTACATGACCATACCTAATTATATTCCCCGTTTTGTTTTTTGTTCTTTTCGCTTTTATTTTTAAACGACAAGACATTGTTATGAATCACAAACATACATTTAAGTCAGCAGCTACGTTCGATTGTACTTCCGTCATTAGCTTTCTATTGCAAATAGAAAAAATTATATTATTATAAAACTGAAAAACAGCAACAACAACGAAGCTATGAAATTTAATGCAGTCCCTATTTTTGTTGCCTTGATATTGGCTGATTTTGTGGGTCAAGGTGAAGCTGGATGGTTAAAGAAAATTGGCAAGAAAATTGTAGGTTCTGAATTTTATGAAATATCTGAATTTTATGAAATATTTTTGGGGTTTGTTATTGTTGGTGTTATTTTTTTTTTTTTAATTTACAGGAACGTATTGGCCAACATACCCGTGATGCCACAATTCAAGGCCTTGGTGTAGCCCAGCAAGCGGCCAATGTAGTGGCAACTGCTAAAGGAAAATAATTTAATGTTTTACCCATTGTTATTTTGTTAAATATTTGATTATAATAATAAAGTTAGAGTGGATTTTTAAAGAATATTTTTTGAAGGACAATCCGACCATTGAGTGTGGATTTTTAAAGAATATATTTTGGTGGACTTACGGCTCAATAAGCGTGGATTTTTAAAAATATTTTTTTTTTTGGATTTTTTATAGGACTACCAGAGCAATAAGAGTGGATTTTTTTCAGAACATTTATAGAAATTGGGAGGAAATCCCAATCAATTAAAGGGCGATTTTTTGAAGAGCATTAAGCGTGATTTTTTTATGAATATTTTTGAGGACTATTAGAACAATAAACGTCGATATTTTAAATATATATTTTTAGTGTATTGCAACACAGTTATGCTACCGAATCGTTCAGACGAATTTATCAGTGTTCGTAGATGTAAGGGTTCTAAGCTATAATCAGATAAAGGTGAAAAGAACGATGAAAACAAGCAACATTTTTTATATAATATTTGGCGGCCAAAACATCACGTCTTGTGGTATTTGGTTTACTGTTAAAGAAAAGAAAAAATATTATCCTATTATCCCTGCTACTATGTTAGGAAAAACCAGTGAGCGGAGCAGTATAGTCGGACTGGGCCGACCATATGATACCCTACACAACTTCCACGAAACTCTTACTTTCTGTGGTTCTATATTCTGAGATTGTGCAATATTTCGCGATATTTGCACACTCTTGACCGATTAGAGGTCAACCAATATTACTAATATTCAGTACAGCCGTTCTAATTTCTTCGCCATATTCCCTTCATCGTGAGTTGTGTTGCGATGTTCGACTTTCAATTGTGGCCTATAGATCGACTGGAAAAAAAATACAAAAAAATAAGTTATAAGTTATCGGTCACCGAAAATTATATGCGTTGTCCTTGACCATACATGGATGCTCATGGAAAATTTCAACGCGATCAGCGCTATATTTCCGCCCTATAGTGTAGTAATGCGTTACTAATTAATATATGAATACGCAAGCACCTGTCAATATTTAAGTGTAACTTCCACATCCGAGTACATACGACAATATAATTGGTATCAATTTAAAGGTCAACCACTCCTCTTGGATATACTATCAACTTTTCGGGTATATGTCCTTCAGGGCTAAATATATATCCCATAGAATACAAATTTTGTCATTTTCACACAAAAGTCAGGGTCCATTTGACCCGCTAAATATTGACCGATGTTTATCAATACAGGCATGCTTCTTCTTTGGCCCGATCCCCTTCTCCTTGTAAAAATTCAAGATGTTTGGCCATAATTGGGGCCTCTGGAGCTACCAGAAAATCAGACAAAAATAAAGTTTTTGGTCTATTTCATCCCCTAAATATTAACCGATCTTTACCAAAAAATAGGGGTCTTCATTGGCCAGAACCCATCCTACATGCAAAATTTCGTGAAGATTGCTCCACAACTGTGGCCTGTATCGTGTTTACAAATTATAATGGACAAACGGACGGACGGACACACATGTCTAGATCGACTCAGCTAGTCGAGATATGACGATCAGTATACTTAAAGGTGGGTCTAGGACCAATATTTCGCGGCGTTACAAACTTTTGGGGCTGCACAAAGCTATAATACTCTGACAACATAGTTGTGTAGGGTATAAAAATCACATATATTATGATAGGGTCACATTATGACCCACACATTTTATTGAGAAATAGAGCCGAGGTATGTAATAAACAAATAAAAATTCTCAGTAGGTATTGTCGCCTTCAGCCTATGACATATCGAATGTAGTATACAGTAAACTGAATTTTATGGTGGAGGTACCAGAGATGATGGACCTATATATCCGAAACTTGTATAAATCTGTTAGTCTTAATATTAAGGTCTGCTAGGATTAGATCCCCAGGATTCTCAATCCGGTTTATAATATGATTTTACCAAATGGGAAACTCCATTCGCTTCATATGAAGTTTACAAATTATCCTGGCCTCCATTATTGTTATTCAGACCTCCAAACCAGGTTCCGGAAAGTAATAAAGTGTCCATCAAACGTTATATACGTCCAGAAAGTAATGAATTTGCAAATGTTTTTCTCTATAACTAACAGCAGTTTAGAATATGGACAAGTTTTTTCTGATCTCCTTCGATTCCTACACATTATCTTCTGATCTTTGTCAAAAAATTCAGTGTCATTAGTTACGACTGAGGAACTGATTGCTTCTAGGTTTTTAGAAACTAATTGTCTCCCTCAAGCTAAAAATTAAGGTCACCGCAATAATCATAATTTATAATATAAGAGGTCACAAAATGAAATCAGACTTATCGATCCGTTCCTTCTTCTACCTCCCAAAAAAATGATTAAAATTTGGCTGAAAATTAATAGTATATGACGCGAACGGACTTCCTCCCCCACAAAGGGTCAAATCTCAATCAAATCTCACATGAACCCAATATCCAATTCCATAGCGTACTTAGAGTAAGTGCGAAGTTGGAACCCATTGTCCTTCTGTACCTCCCTAATCCAATATCAAGAGAATTGTAGATCCGATTTGATCCAAACTTTGCAAATTGTAATAGCATTGCCAAACCTAGATCAAGTGTGAAGATGACAACCATCAGTCCAATCACTTTGATACCTTCCAATAAAAAAATTCCTGTGTGTAACTTCGTAGAACTCAGCAAAACATTGGCGTAGGGTGCATATCGGTCGGCAAAGCCGACTGACACTTACACATGTTTATAGATTAAAAAATGTTAAAAATTGTCTTCGAAAAAAACGGGAATATTGAGGTATAAAAATTAAATTAAAAATTGCCAACAAATATTTTAGTATTTTAAAAATTAGATTTAAATGAATATTTTAATTTTTATATTTTCTAAATTAAGCCAAAAAATTATATTTGGCCCATTTGAAAAAAAATCAGTATTGTTTTATGCATACAACTATGTAGTTTATTACAACATGTTAATAAATAATCTTAACATAATTTACAGATACCTATGCTAGCAGTTCAATTTTTAAAAAGTAATCTCTTTATTTTCCCTTCAATGTTGCGGCGACATTTGCTGCCTGCTGGGCAATACCAATTGTTTGAATGGTGGCATCACGGGTATGTTGTCCAACACGTTCCTAAAAAATTTATTAAAGGCAAATTGTTTTTTAATGCATATTCCAAATTTTATAAATATTGAATCATTTTACTTACAATTTTCTTGCCGATCTTTTTCAACCATCCCGCTTCACTCTGGCCAACAAACACAGCCAAAACGAAAGCAACGAACACAAATAATTTATTAAAATTCATTGTGATTTATTTTATTAAAAACTTGGTGGTGGTGGTGTTTTGTGTTTAAGCTTTATTTTTGCTCTAGGTTCGATAACAAACTGATGACGAACTCAATGACAAGCAAAGCTTTTATATCCAACATTTATTCGAATAAGTATTTTTGATGATATACTTTGTCTTTGTTTCCATTTCTGCTGAATAAGGAACACTTTAACTGAGGGGAATCACTTTGTGATATGTCTGCGGGAATGCGTGTATTCCCCACAAAGAGGTTCGTGATCTGTGGCTTTAGAGACTGTTGATGTTTGCTTTCTTTGTGTGTCAGAAGCATTTTGAGAAAACTAAAATCACTTATGTACACGTGGGTGCTTTATGTCAAAATTATTATGTTGCCATATACAAAAACTTAATTATATTTCTTTTAAAACACGTAATATTTGCAAGAATTGTACGCTTCTGAAAACTCTATAAAAATTATTGACCAATCGGACCCGACCTTCCTGTCAACTGTGTTAAATACATACTTGTTATTTTTGGTATGCAAATACCTCAACCCACACTAAATTTCACATTGAAATTTCTTACTGAATATCTCAATAATTTACCTCTACATTGGCTAACCGTGATTTCGAAAACAAATTTCAAGATGTTAGATATTTTCTTCGTCTACCTTATAATAGTTCTGCTACATGTTGACCAGTATATCACATACTCCATTTTTATAAGGAATTTCTGAAACTTGCACCTCATTAATGGTACCAATTACACTGTGCAACACGATATTGGGGGTGGAATATTTCTAATGGGAATGAAACCCCATGGAGAGTATGTTAAAAACCCAGAAGGACAAATTCGTTGAAGATAAGAGTGATATTTTTGCGCTATTGCAGGCTTTTTTGAGCTGATATGTCTTAAGTCAATTCGAATGGGGCATATTTTTTGTGAAACAAATCATCCTTCTATCTCGAGTCCATATCTTTATGTCCTCATAATGTCTCTCATAAGATTTTAGATAGGGCCCACAATTACGAGAAATCGAAAACCTTATATCTACGAACATTAATAAATTTCAAATAAATTGTAGTATAAATAGGAGGTACCAGAAGAAATGGATCGACAAGTCCGGTCTTCAGAATTGATCTAGGTTTGATAATAGTGCAAAGTTTGTATTAAATCGGACACTCAATTCGATTGATTGATTGGTTTAAGGGGACCCCCCAATTCTCGGGGTCAAAAATTTTGTTGATATAATTCGAATCTACACTAATTAATAAATGTCCCTACAAAATTTCAAGTGAAAATCTCAAGAACTCTTGAAGATATAGCCGATTTATTGTGTCAGCATCAGGTGACGGCTGAAGGGCTTCTCAAACTTGAAACGCCTTTTTCTCTTTGTGAATGGCGGGCACGATAACTCAAAAACTAATAACCCAATCGATTTCAAATTTTTACACGTTCACAGAGAAACGTGAAATGTATAGCTATCGTATGAACTAGGATAAAGCCAATCGGTGAAGATCTTCCTTATTTTTTAACTTGGTTTTTGGTAAAAAATCGGCGATTTTTCACAAATATTTTTTTAAAGGTCCACCATTTTGTTAATTTTAGAGCGAAGTCAATAATCCTAGTTCATACGAGAGCCAGACATGAACTCTTTCTAACACCGTTGGAATTTTCGGATTCCGATGTTCCAGTGAGTTATCATGCCCGCCATCAAAAATAAGGACTTTTCTTTAATTACAAAAAACAACAACAAAGCAATAACAAAATTTTTTTGTAAATTATTTTTCTTCTCTTTTAAATCTTCAAATATATATGTGCAAAGTTACAAACCTTAACAAGCATTGGTATTGATTTACCAGCCCATTGAAAATCTTGAAAAATTTAAATCGAGATTTCCAAAATGTTGACACTTTGTAGGAGAGGTACCAGAATAGGAGGACCGATTGACCCCATCTACAGACCTGATCTAGTTGTGCTAAATATATTACGATGTAAAAAGTTTGGATCTTTCCATCTCTGAACAAAAGTCCAATTGTGGTATTGTAGGTTAAGGGCAGTGTTGCCAGAACTTTGTTGATAAAAAATGCTAGATTTTGTTTGAAAAAATGCTAGAAGGTGCTGAAAAATTGTAAAAAGGTGCCAAATAAAAGTGCTAAAAATGTATAGGGAGAAATGTGTTCATACTACATTCATATAATTCATTATATCCTCACAAGGTGGGTGGGTGAATATTAAATTTGTTTCCATCACCTCGAAATATTCTCCTGAGACCCCATCTGTTCTAAATCAGAATAAAATTCTATGTCGCCGTCGTCAGAATTTGATATTGTGCACATACATTGCCACTACTCCAAGGTGGTTTGGTATTGAAAATAGGATATATCGGCCATTTTTAGGGTATCCCAATATTCCATATTTTGAAGATCTTGGTTACGTTTTCCTACATAATTTGCTGTAATTTTGTATTTTGCATTCTCCATGGGTAGAAATTCTTTCAATTAAAAAGAATCAATATTGGTCCATTTTTAGAGTAGCCCTCTTTTTGTGATAAATATCATTTTCAAAAATTATCAATATGGGTACATGTTTCGGTTTAGCCTCCATAGAGCGATACCTTTATTATACATTATTTTGGTCCTGTGGGTACGATTTTCAAACGAAGGCTTCCATGGCTCCAATTTTATATTTTGCATTCTCATTTTAAAAAAATATGTTCGTACTTAAAATTATCAATGTTCGTCCATATTTTAGGGTAGCCACCAGAGAGCGATACTCCCATTATTCGGAATTTTGGCATTTTCACCCGAATTGATACTTTTGATTCTAAGGGGATAGCAAAGCTTCCCACAAAAAATTTATACCCTACTATATAGGTACTACATAGCGGTACCACCTGATTTTCGGTACATTGAAGGCTTATAACCAAATTTACCCATACTGCGGGGTTTTGGGGAAATAAATATTTGGATATTTTTAAGGTTTTAGCCTCATTCTTGCAGGATAGAACATATTTATGTGGACAATGTTCTACATGAGTCAATGTTGGGACCCATAAAAAGTTTTCATCCTATTTGGGTAATTTTACAGTTTAAGAACCGAAGTGGCTGTAATTTAAAAAAAAAATCGAATTTGATCTATTATTGACATGGGTCCGTCCGATTTTTAAGGCGATTTTACTTATTTAAATATGTTCTGACATTTTTTTTAACATGGGAAATCAAACTAATAGCAAAGTGCTAAAAAATATGCTAAGTGCTAGATAACTTTTTTCGATGCTCAACGAGTTTAAAAAGTGCTAAATGTAGCACTAAAAGTGCTAAATTGGCAACACTGGTTAAGGGAAGCCGTGAGGAGGTCAATGACGATGATCCGCCTTATCGCCCCCGGCACGTCAACCACCGATTAAATTATTATTGAAGAAAACGAATTACTATCAGAAGTTTCTGACATTCACTATGGGCTAGAGATCCCATTTATTGACCATAATTGGAGCAGTGGCGATTCTGCAAGAAAAACGTAAAAATTTAATAGGGTGGATCTACAACGGCGGTCATTTTTTAAAGTTGAATTAATAAAATTATTGTTGAACACCTTTGTAGAGCTACTGCCACTAATTACAAATGTGAAATTTCTTTGCCGCATTTAAAATCAGAATAGCATGAAATCGTATTTTAATGAATTATGGTCTTAAAATTATGACAAACCTTAATTTGAATTATAGCCAATTTGGTTGAAAAACGAGCTCAAAATCTAAATAGTGGAGCAAAATTGATATTTTTTTTAGGAATATGTACCACACAATGCGAACTTAGCATTCCATGTTAGTAAAAATTATCAAGGCGCCGATTTTTTTCATTTTTTTTTTTTTTTTTTGGAAAAAATCATGTTTCTGAGTTTATATGGGCATTTTCTTATTATTATTTTAAAATTGTTGATAATTTTCACTTACATTATAATCACCAGTCCCTTCTGTATAATTCACCGTTAATATTTTGACGCAAGTCATATTCACCGGAATTGCCACCGGCGAACTTTTTCATGTTCCTAAAATCGAAAACATCGATAAAATGATAGCGTTTTGCTACAATTGAGGAGATAAAAGAAGAATCCAAACAGGAGCTGTTGGATTTACCAAACAATAAAAAAATAGTTTGAATTTGAAATATTTTTTTCTGGAGGACGAGGGAATTCCCATTTCATCTTTCATTCACAACAAATTATCTACACAAAAAATCACAGTCAAGGCTAATCACCCTAAATATTTCCTCATTTGTTGCTAAACGAAAAAGGAGGCTGTATAGACATCAATAACACCACTAAACAAAAAAGTCTTATTTGTGGGTAAAAAACGTATTCCCCTACAATTATGATAATGTGGTTCCCCTCAACAGTTGGCGTGCTCCTTATTCAACAAACAAAAAATATCGGAAACACAAAATGTGTCATTCGTCGTCGTACATGTAGCCAAAAGAAATTATTGACTATAAAAGCTTAGATTGCGGCGAAGATCGACATCAGTTTCATTTTGAACTTAAAGCAGAATAAAGCTTCAGTGCAAACAGCAACAATCCACACAACACAAACCTATTTTAATAATCAAAAAAATCAAAATGAACTTTAATAAATTATTTGTCTTTGTTGCCTTTGTTTTGGCTGTCTTTGTTGGTAGCAGTGAAGCAGGATGGTTGAAAAAGATTGGCAAGAAAATTGTAAGTGGAATTTAATAAAATTAAAATGATAAATAATTTATTAAAAAATAATTTTTGTATTTATTTTCTTTATAGGAACGTGTTGGACAACATACCCGAGATGCTACCATTCAAACTATTGGAATTGCTCAACAGGCAGCAAATGTAGCTGCAACATTGAAGGGGAAATAAATAATTTATTTGATATGTAAAAGACGTGATAATTTATGTAGAATTTAAGTATTTATTTAAATAAAAAATTGTAAAAAACTAAATTTTTAGTGTATTTTTATTGTACACATTAATAAAGTATAAGCATGTTGGACCTATTAATATTAGGTTGAGAAAAAAATAAATCCATTTTTTTTCGACAGATGGGTGTACTGATAGATTTCGATACTTATTTGATCGATACACTTCACCATCAAACAATTTCAGATTTATGCTCTTTGGAAGGGTGTCACTATTGGTGCATTCAGTTGTGAGTTACAGGATGTTAAAAATAGAAGCAAACAAAGAGAAAATTCGGTACATTTTACAGTTTTTCTTTGAAAAAGGCGAAAATATAAGCCGAGTGGCTAAAATTGCGAATGGAGTTTATAGTTCCGATACTGTAACATCCAATTATGAGCAATTTTGGTTTCATAGATCCGTTCAGAAATTTTTGATGGTAAAGATGCACCACGCACAGGTAGACCGGTCGTCAAAAATGTCGATGAAATTGGAGAAATGATCGAAGTTGACCGTCACGTTAGCAGTCGTAACTTCGCCCAGGAGCTAAAAATCGACGATAACTGTTTTAAACAATTTATAGAAGATATAGAATAATGGATTTCTTTTTCCCCAAACTAATATATCAATCATCCGGACTAATACTAGTATGCTCTTTGATATTGATAATATCCCATTTTCAATCGGTCCATGTTTTGCTACAGATACCGTACAATGTCGGAACCAGGTCGTTTTACGTATATTGTTGGGTTTTAGACGGATTTTTAACTGAAGTGACTATCGGGGTGTTATACCTTGGTGCTAAACAAACATCTTCTATGAAAAGCTTTAATACAGGATTATGTTTTGACATAAACACCCCTATATACACTGGTGGCCAAAACTAAAGCAACTGAAATTGCAAGGATAATAAATGCCTCATAAATTTTTCAAAAATAGAGATCCAGACCAACACGATGGTCTTTCCAGTTTTAAATCGAGTTCTTTATTCACTTAAAAAAAGTATAATTTATGGATAAGGAAATTGCCTAATTTTTTTTGGACAAAACTAAAGCAACTCTATAGTAAAAACATATGAGCTCTAAAATGAACAAATCATTGATTTCTCGAATTATAAGTTGATTTTATGCAGTAAAAAATACCCATTTAGATATAACCTGAAGAACATAGCGTGGGCGAGCTATGTGTATGTAGGTTTGCCATATGCCCGAAAACTGTCATGGAAGTTATTTTATTTGTGAAAATAATCGGAAAGCCAGATTGCCTATCGCCGCAGTGGAGAAATATTATGTCCTCTGAACGGAGCTCTTAAAATAACGGTTTAAAATGTTTCCCGCTCGCAAGCAATTTTTTATTTGCACATCTTGTTCTTTATCTGCGTAAACCATTTTGGTCATTATATCAAGCTTAGGGTATGTCATATGTATATTAATTGTAAAGGTTACAATTATAAAATAAAAAAAATATGAGGCTTGAAAGAAAAAAGTGTTCAAAGGTGCCACTTCTCCCCACATATTCTTTTTGGTCCAATCATGAGTGTAAATCTCGGCTACAGAAGAGAAGATGGACCTATCTCTGATACCTCCACCAAAAATGTTCACAATTAAAATAAGATCTTATACAAACAAAAATCTAGACAAATAATCATACGAATTTCTGAAAAAATAAATATTAACAACCTTTTCAAACAAAGGGAATTGTAATCTGTATAGATCAGTTTCCATGTCGTCATACTATCAAATAGATGTGTTACATTTTACCAACTTCTCACAGTGGAAAACCAGCTGAATAAACAAAACCATCTATTTCTAAAAAAATATAACAAGAAGAAAGTAATCTTTGCGGCAAAATATTGTTTTCCGAACAAATGTTTTGTGAAATCACCGACAATTTCTCTCAAAGTAAATCCCCGATTTACGATTCCGATTCAGCTAAACAGAAACCATACATTTTTTCTAAACAAAACACAAATGATGAGTATAAAAGCTTCGATCAGTAGCAACATCTTCATTTGTAGACACACAGTATACGAGCAAAAGCTTAGCTCCTCTCACACATCATATCCGTTAAAATATTAAAAGATAAAAAACAAACCACAAAATGAATTTCAATAAATTATTTGTATTTATTGCCTTGGTTTTGGCTGCTGTTTGTATTGGGCAAAGTGAAGCTGGATGGTTGAAAAAGATTGGCAAGAAAATTGTAAGTCATATTCATTTTGAAAATAATTATTAGAAAATTAAAAATGTATTCCTATGTGTTCGCTTATAGGAACGTGTTGGTCAACATACCCGTGATGCTACAATTCAAACTATTGGTGTGGCACAACAAGCTGCTAATGTTGCTGCAACATTAAAGGGCTAAGGCATTAAAAATCTGAAAAAGTCTGAAGTATCCAATAAGATAATATTAAAAAATAGAGTATTTCTTAAGTTATGTATATGAATAAAAATAAAATTGAGTTATTATAATTGAGTAAATATTATTTTAAATCCATTAATTTTTTTTACTTTTTATTATTTTTAATAAGGAAGAACACAATTTTTGTCCTGAATTTTTTTTTTTAAAATCCACTGCCCAGGATAGTCTCCGCGCCTCAAGACACTCCCTGAAAAAATATTAAAACAATTACGCCTCAGGATAGTCAGTAAAAAAATATTTTTAAAATAATCCAGGCCTCTCTCAAAATAATATATTTTACAAATTGCTCAAAACATATAAAAAATGCACGCCTCCCTTAAAACATTTTTGTAAAAAATTTCTACAAAAATTAAAAAAAAAATCCTCACATCAGAATAGTCCCTGAAAAAATAATTTTAAAAGAATCCACGCCTCAAGACAGTCCCTGAAAAAAATATTTTTAAAACCAGTGAGCGGAGCAGTATAGTCGGACGGGGTCGAACATATGATACCCTACACAACTTACACAAAAATCTGACTTTCTGTGGTAACACATTCTGAACATGGGCAATATTTCGCGATATTTGCACCCTCTTGAACGACTAGAGGTGAACAAATACTACTAATATTCAGTACAGCCCTTCTAATTACTTGTCCTGATTCCCTTCACGGTGGGTTGTGTTGGGATGTTTGGCTTATAATTATGGTTGTCCTTGGTCATACCTGGATCCTCATGGAAAATTTCAAAGCGATCAGCGCTATATTTCCGCCCTCTAGTGTGGTAATGGGTTACTAAATAATATATGAATACGTAAGCACCTGTAAAGATTTGAGTGTAACTCCCACATCCGAGTACATACGACAATATAAGTGGTGTCAATTTAAAGGTTAACCATTTCTCTTGTTTATATTATCAACTTCTCGGGTCTATGTCCTCCACGCGTAAATATATACTCCATATAATACAAATAGTCAATGAAGAACTATTTAAAAAATAAATGAAATGGATCAGTCGAAATTGAAACAAATAATATAAAAGGTTTGTATCAAATCGTTTATATCGTTCGCATGATATAAATATATTTTAAGTATAATTGTGCTCAATTTATTGGAAACCTAATAGAAGAAATAATTAATATTCCTTAAATATTTACACAAACCCCAGATAAGACGAAATATTACTTTTTTATTAAAATATATTCCTCAAGGTCAATATATATTTTTTTGATCGGTAATGATAACGTTTTAAGTCAGCAATACTTTTGTTCCTTTACCTTTGATAGTCTTATTTCAATCACAACCTCTTTCCATTCCGTCATCCCTATATTCAATGTCATATCTAGCTACCTAACCATATTCTTCTTAATACAACAACACATTTGTTGTATCTTTTTTTCAACCCCCAAAACGAACGACCACACCACCATACACAAAATATCACTAGACCACAGTTTGTTCAACTTCATTGTACATCACACATCATACCTTCCCTTTCCGTCTGACCATAATTCTCATTCACATCATTTCTGTATTCGCACATATACTCCAGTTCGAGCTAACCAAAGCATACTTACCTGGCGTAGAGGTTAACCGTGATCACGAAGGCGGTTCCTCCAGGGCGAGACTTGATCATTGCACATTCCGATTGAGTTGACCTCTGCGATTATTCCTAATGTGAATAACTCGTGCGTGTAATTTTTGGTAGCCGGGAATGGCGTACGCGCCGTCCCGACGTTAATTGAATAAATATGAAAATGTTAAATAAAATTATAAAAATATTTTTAAAAAGTAAACGCTTATTGTGAAGTTATAGAAAAATATTAAACAAAAATCCAATGGTTATGCAATTTTCGTTTCGTAGATTTCGTTCAGGAATTTTTATGTTAAAGATGCACCACGCTCAGGTAGGCCGATCGTCAAAAATGTCGATAAAATCGGAGAAATGATCGAAGTTGACCGGCATGTTAGCAGTCGTAACATCGCCCAGGAGATAAAAGTGGACACAAAAAAATTGATTTATTTTTTCCCAAACCTAATATTTTTTAACTGTACACCTTTGATACCCTTAAAAATACACGCTTCTAATGGACCTCTTATGAAATATATTATTTTATTCCAGGCCAGGCTGTTTTTATAGCATCCTTACTGTATAAGAATAATATTACTAAAATTTAATTTTTTTACAAATTTATTATTTAAATAAATACTTAAAACAATCATTTAAATCTACTTATACTATCACGTTTTTTATAAGTCTAATAAATCATTTATTTCCCCTTCAATGTTGCAGCTACATTTGCTGCCTGTTGGGCAATGCCAATAGTTTGAATGGTAGCATCACGGGTATGTTGTCCAACACGCTCCTATAATAAATATAAACAAAAACTATTAATAAAATATAGTTTTAAATTTTATGAAATTATACTTACAATTTTCTTGCCAATCTTTTTCAACCATCCGGCTTCACTCTGACCAACAAAGACAGCCAAAACAAAGGCAACAAAGACAAATAATTTATTAAAATTCATTTTGATTTTTTTATTATTAAAAATTGTTGTATGTGTGGATTGTGATTGTTCTAAAGCTTTATTCTGCTTTAAGTTCAATACGAAACTGATGTCGATCTTCGCCGCAACCTAAGCTTTTATAGTCAATCTATCTGTTGGCTACATGTTCTTCGAATGACACATTTTGTGTTTCAGCTCTCTTTTTGTTGAATAAGGAACACACCAACTGTGGGGGAATCACATTACCATATTTGTAGGGGACTACGTATTTTACCCACAAAGAAGACTTTTTTGTTTAGTGGTTTTATTGATGTCTACACAGCCTCCTTGTCGTTTAGCAACAAATGAGGAACTTTATCGGTTGATTAGCCTTGACTGTGACCTTTGTGTAGATAATTCGTTGTGAATGAAAGAAGAAATGGGAATTCCCTCGTCAAAGAAAAAAGTATTTCACTTCAAAGCTAATTTTTATTTTAGCCCAAAAGTTCAGCAATATTTAACTTGACTAGACTAGGCGATCAATCTTAAAGGAATATAAGACTTTTTGAGAAAAGAGAAAATCTAATCTAAGAAATCTAAGAAATAATTCACCAACTAAATATTCCAAAAAGCCCCAAGAGTTTGTAACGCCGTGAAATATTGGTAATAGACCCGCCTTTATGTATACCGATCGTCATATCTCGAAAACTAAGTCGATCAAGACATGTTTGTCCGTCTGTCCATTGTAATTTCTAAACACGATACAGATCATAGTTATGGACCAATCTTCACATGTAGGACCGGTTCTAGCCAATGGAGATACATATTGTTTTTGGTAAAGAAGGGAATGGGGCCAAAGTATAAGCATGTCTGTTTCGATAAAGATCGATCAATATTTTACGGGTCAAATAGAAGTTGACTTTGTGTGAAAAATTACAAAATTTGTATTCTGGGCGCACATAGACACAGACCCGAGAAGATGTTAGTATATCCAAGTTGTTAACCTTTAATTTGATCTGGTTCTGACTCCTCTGTTTCCAGGTTCATGAAGGTTGCAATCTGGAACGGCTGCGTCCAAAGAGATTCTGGAGACAGATGAGTGGGTTTAGCAGTACAGTTAAAGAGATGCAGCATATCGTGAGGTCCAAAACAACATGCAGGGCATGTGTTTGGTACCGCGCTGTCAATTCGGGCCCAATACGAATTGAGGCGGCTGCACCATCCTGATCTTAGTTGGGTTAAAACCACTCTCGTTTGTCTAGGCAGCTGTCGTTCTTCTGCTGCTATAGGTGGTGGGTGGACTCCAAGTACTGCATTCACACGGTATTGGTCCATTGCCTGGGGGACTGCTTCCGTGTGAATTCTGGTAATTCCTGCTCGATAAGCCTCACGATCTAGGGGTTCTCTTTTATACCGTTGGACCTCTCTCTCTCTAGATCCATAAGATTATGGAATGGATGATTCCTACGATAACACCCAAGCAGGTACTGCATCGACAACATCCTGTTGTGACGATGTACGGGTAAGACCATTGCCTCCTCATGTAAATGGTCCACTGGCGTCATAAGGAGGCACCCTGTCGCAGTTCTCAGGGCGGCATTCTGGCAGGTTTGTATGTTCTTCCACATTCGCATACCACACTGGCGCCGCATAGCTTTGTAAGAGGTCAACAAGGTCTCTTTATCAGCCCCCAAGAGCTGCCGGCAAGCGACTTGAGGACCTTGTTCCTACTTCTCATCTTATCGCAAATAGCGGTGGCTTGCGCGGACGACTTAAATAAGCTATCGAACGTTACTCCAAAAATTTTTGGGTAGTTAGTGGTCGGAATTATTGCACCATCGACCATGATGTTCAGAGGGAGCATCATTTCAGCCGTCCATGTAGTGAACAGAGTGGCTGTGGATTTAGCGGCGGATTTGTTTGGTTGCCATTTTAAAGGTAACTTCATAATGTCTCTCTCATAAAAGTCCTGCTCTCTATTTGCAAAAAACTCTAGTAGTCGATTATTACAATTCTACTTAGATACTAATTCTTTATCATTAAAGAAATTTTGCAATGCAAGAAAAATATGAAAATCGCTTGATGCCAAGTCCGGACTGTATGGCTGATGCATTAAAACTTCCCAACCAAACTACCAAAGTTTCTGGCGAGTCACTGTAGATGTGTGTAAGAAATGGGTCTATCTGATTCCGTTTGGCCAAGCTTCCAGATGCAAATACTATCCATCCTTTTTTCTTTTAATTGGTGTGGCACCCAAACATCGAACTTCTTTCTGAATCCAGCTTTGTGTAAATGGTTTAAAACTGTTTTATGGTCGATTTATAGCTCCTGGGCGAGATGTTACGACTGCTAACATGCCGGTAAACTGCGATCATTTCTCCGATGTTATCGATATTTTCGACGGCCGACCTAATAGATTTCTTTTTCCCCAACCTAATATTTAGAAACCCGTTACCACACTAGAGGGTGGAAATATTGCGCTGATCGCTTTGTATATTTTAATGAACTTGCAGTTATGGTCAAGAACAACGCCTACAATTTTCGGTGATGATCAGATAATAATTTGGGGATGAAACTGACCAAAGACTTATTTTTTTTGTGTTTGAGTCGATCTATAGACCACAATTAATAACCGAGGGAATCTGGAGGGAAGGGTTGTACTGAATATTGGAATAATTCGGAAAATATGTCAGTTTATAGAAGAGATGCTGTTGACTTCTAATCGGGCAAAAGGGTGCAAATATCTTGAAATATTGCCCATATTATTATTTTTGTCCGTTTTTAAATTTTCTAAAAAAAATAGTTTTCAAACTGCCGAAATTGTTCATACTCATTATCCACTCCGTGCTTGTAATGGAGGGTGAGATGGTCCAGAATAAATACATTTTTGATAGATCCTCTTGGGTAGTTAATATTGGTGAATTGGAAACTCCGCGTTATGCAATAACATTTAATTTGTTGTTATCCCCATCTAAAATTTGAAACGTACGTTACTTTTTTCAGCATATTCATCTACCCACAATTGGCAGCAAAAGCAAGCTGAATAAACACAAATAACCACAAGTTAGAACAACAATAGGAGAAAGTACTTTTTGCGGCCAAACATTGTGTTCGTCATATTTGCTGACCATCTGCTCTTCAATATCTCAAAAAGTAAATCCCCATTTAAGCTTCCTGTATACCCCGAACTAAAGACCACAACTTTTACAAAACAGATAACTATAAAAGCTGTGATCAATAGCAAAATCTTCATCAGTTTTCAGACAAACAGCATTGAAACAAAAGCTTAGCTCTCCTATAATATCCACCGCTTCGAATTAAAAAGAAATCAAAATGAATTTCAATAAATTCTTCGTTTTTATTGCCTTGGTTTTAGCCGTTTTCATTGGACAAAGTGAGGCAGGATGGTTGAAGAAAATTGGCAAGAAAATTGTAAGTAATATTACTTTTTGTATGTTTATAAGTTTTTTATTTCATTTTGTTGTTTTTTTTTTCTCAGGAACGTGTTGGTCAACATACCCGTGATGCTACAATTCAAACCATTGGTGTGGCTCAACAGGCAGCCAATGTTGCTGCAACATTAAAAGGCTAATAATTTTAACATTTATCTTTACAAAAATGCATTAGAATTAAAAAGACTTGATTACAATTGGTCTGTTCCAGAACTTTTTTAATAGTAAATCTAGTAAAAGGGAAACATTTCAAAATTGCTAATTTAAAAAGTTTAGGAACCCAAATCTAGTAAATATGCCAAAATTAGATGGCAATACTTCAAAATCAACATAACAACCAATCAGAAGTAGGCATTCATGTTTACCATTTTTACTCGGGAAAATTTCTCGAGTAAAAAGTTTACAAAGAGAACGCCATTTTGTTTTGTGCTCTCTTAAATTTGATTCAATGTTTTACCAGTTTTGTGGGTTGAAGAACGGTTTTCGAGTAAAATGTTGCAAAACGAGTACATTCTTTTAGGTTCTGGAACGGAACTAATAAGTTATTTATTTTCTCATTACACTCAAATAAAGTAATTTATTTTAATAAACATTAAGAATGTGAAAAAATTTAAACAAATTTTTAAACAAAAAATGTTATTTTTAATTATTTAACTGATTGAGGTAGAATTTTAATTTTTGTATGTACATCGGATGGGGTTTCGAACTATAAACAACTCAAAATATTAAATTATATTCAATCGACTTTATATTTAAGGTAAAATTGAAAATCCTAAAACACAAATGAATTTTGAATATTTGTGGATAAACCAATATTTCGATGAGGCACATTTTCACTGTATCAAAGTGTATATACCCTCATTAGATATAAGGCTGAGGATATAAAGACCTATAATTCACATAGTCCATTAAAAAACAAATTTTAAATTCAAGCTTCTTCTAATCTTGCAAAAACTATTTTAAACATCCACACTTCTTATAGATCTCAAACAAATATTTTAAAAATCCCAAATTTCTTCTAGTCTTCCTACTTTTTTAAATACTTCTAGCCTTCCTACTTTTTTAAATTCTAGTCCATCAAAAATTTATTTAAAAATCCAGATTTTTTCAAGCCCTTCAAAAAATAGGTAATAACCCACGCTTTTTCCAGTCCTTCAAAAAGATATTTTAAGAATCCAATAACATATTTTAAAAATACCACTCTTCTTATAGTCCTCAAATTTCAAACGGAATAAAAGAAGAAAATACTGTGGAGTGCCGATATATGAGAGTTGCCCCAAAACGCGGACCAATAGGCACAATATTTAGGGTGGAGAACTCTAGTTTAGTTTCTGCATCATCCTGTCTAGGTCTTCCTAAATCTTTAGAAGTAATTTTCAGCACAGAGATAGCCACAAATCAATGGAAAAAATGTCAATAACTTTAATATAATAGGAGAAATATTTTAAACAAAGCAAGTATGAACTTAAATCTGATGATTAATATTCAGCGTTATTTGGACGAAAGAGTAGTCTACAATTTTGTATACAGTCTGTAAGAAATGATATACACTTTGCATCTATCTCCACAGCTCATATACATATGTCTCTGAGGAAGCCATATTTGTAAATCTCTACTCTTCATTCTCATGAAAGTAAACCCCTTATGAATCCCTCCGTTATGCCTCAGAAGAAGCCATAATTTTAAAACATTCGGATGAAATTAAACCCCTTAAGCACGATAATTATGCAATTAAGTGTCCCATAAATCTGGTTTGGTATGTGTTAACAATATCCCCTTTAGTTATGCGTTAAAAATATTTCTGTAAACTATAACACGGCATATCTCAATTTTTATATAAACTTTTTATTTAAATAAATATTGATAGGAGTAGTTCTTCCATTGTGAAGTGTCATAAGTGTATTTTTTCGTAATTAGATATTATTTAAATCTTAATTTTTTTAATCTTAATTTATTATTTGAAGCATATTGTAATTATTTATTGGTCCCTTAGGTTTTTCATTACAAAATAAAGATTTAATAATAAAAATAAATATCTAAAAAGTATTTAAATCTACTTATACTAGCATGTTTCTTATATTACTAAAAAATGTTTCATTTCCCCTTCAATGTTGCAGCCACATTTGCTGCCTGCTGGGCAATGCCAATAGTTTGAATGGTAGCATCACGGGTATGTTGTCCAACACGTTCCTATAATAAATACATATAACAACAATTAATAAAATATATTTTTAAATTTAAGAAAAATTATACTTACAATTTTCTTGCCAATCTTTTTCAACCATCCTGCTTCACTCTGACCAACAAAGACAGCCAAAACAAAGGCAACAAAGACAAATAATTTAGTAAAGTTCATTTTGATTTGTTTTTAATTAAAAAAGCGTGTTGTGTTGTGCAAAATGTTTTTGTTCTTAAGCTTTAGTCTGCTTTAAGTTCAATAAGAAACTGATGACTTTCTTCGCCGTAACCTAAGCTTTTATAGTGAATATTTCTTTTGGTTGCATGTACGACAAATGACACATCTTGGTTTTCAGATGTGTTTTTGTTGAATAAGGAACACACCAAGTGTTGCGGGGAATCACATTATCACAACTGCTGGGGAATACGTATTTTACTCACCAAGAAGACTTTTTTGTTCAGTGATTTTTTGAATGTGTATACAGCCTGTTTTTCATTTAAGCAACAAATGCTTAGCCTTGACCATGATAATTTTGTGTAGATAATTTCTTGTGAATGAAAAAAGAAATGGGAATTCCCTTGTCAAAGAGAGAGTATTTCAGTTCAATCTATTTTTTGTTTAGCCAAACGTTTGTGATATTTAATTAGGATTTAAACTATCAATAAATGTATAAAACATTGGGATTTTACTTTTACAAAATTTCAAAAAATTTAACAATCCTTTAAAAAAGTTCATAAAACCATTCAATAGAATAACCGTAATTTTAAGTAGTTATATAGACCTCAACCTAATATATCGAAATATCAAATGACAGTCAAATGGGGTCACTAAAATTGATCGGTTACATAAGTCTTATTCCGTATTTAGACCATTAAAATCTATATTTCATTCCAAAATCTTAATTTCATATTATTTGAAAAAAAAAAATTGTAATGGAACATAAAACAGCCGGAAGGTAAGAAGTCCTTAATGAGTTCTGATACAGTTTTTGAAAATAAATTTCAGCAATGTGAGTTATAGCAAGTAAATAAGTGTTAGTCTTTGTTGACTCTTATTTTCTTATATACAGTGGTGGTGAAAACATTTGCAACTGAAATTGATTATGTGGAAATATGTAGTAATCTCTTTATTTGATATTAAAAAAGTTCAACGTGGTTTTTTTTCAACGCTTTAGGTCTAATTGAAAATGTAATTGTAAATTTTCCCAGAAATTTTTAATATTTTCCTGTAAAATTTATCGATAAAATAGATAACTCGATTTTAGCTGGGCCAAAACATGTGCAACTCTGACGAATTAAAAAAATATATCGTTATTTTAGGTGTTAAAATTTATTTTATTTTTTCGCAAAGTTTTAGTATTTTTGAGTGTTACCTCCTAACACTCAAAAATATTTTAATTAATAATTAATACAAAAATTGTAATATACGGTCACCGACAACCAAATAGAATTGTTGGCGATTTACATTTACAGATTTGTTGACCCTTTGTGGGGGATTTGCCAGAAGGAGAGGACCAACCGTAACATTACGATGCGCACATTTTGTATCAAGTCGAACATTCCATAATATTATTATTGGATTAACAACAAATTTTAAAAATGTTGACTATTTGTGGGGGATGTGCCAGAAGGAGTGGACCGATGGGTCCCATCTTAGGATTTGATCTCGGCTTGGTAAAAATATTTACACGCATTTTGTGGGAGGTACTAAGAGTGAACCAACGGGTCCCATCTTCGGACTTGATATAGGCTTGATAATGAAAATATGCTCGTATGATATATAATTAATTTTCAGCGAAATTGTGACCATTTTGTGGGGGAAAGAGGGGACCGATGTTCCCCATATTCGAACTTCAACTAAAATTGGATGATGTTCGAACGTGCGCTCCAACCGGCCAGACAGACGGACATTTGTAAATTGTCTTAAAAAAATTTGTTTCAAAGAAACATGATATCCAACACCAATATTTTGATGAGGCACATTTTTGCCGTAAGAAAGTGCATATACCCTCCCTGACTGAGGCTGAAAATATCCCTAAAACTTACTGCGTTATTTTCAAATGCGGACAGAATTTTATTACTATTTGAAATTTGTTCTATATAGATATAAGACTTTCTCCAATGGACGGGTGAAATATTGGCCTATGAGAATCTAATTTTCTTTCTAAGGAGCAGGCCAGCATTTAAGGCTGTCTTCTATGAACCGGAGGAAAAATGGGCTACATGAACAATAGCCAGGCTTCCGTTTTGGGGGTTTAAGAATTACTCTTATGTATAGAACAATACAATCTGAACCAAAAAAAAATATAATACTTACATTGTAATCAGCATCAAAGGGCTGGTTGCAATAAAAAATTGCCAAACGTTTCTGAGTGGTAGTCTTGAAAGTAATTAATAAAAAATAGGGTATTTCCCTGAGGTACGGGATTCCACATACCTCAGGAAGTATTGATTTCATGTATAAATAAAAAAAGACATTAAACTCCGTTCTACAGAGGAATCCCAGAGCCACTTGTCAAAAATATTTGCAAAATATCAATAAATTGACCGCTTTCAATTGTAGAAAATTTGTAAAATAGGAATAACAATTATTTTTTTCTGAATTGAAATCGTATTTAGCAATTATATATACAAACAAATGAAAAATAGTATATACCTTACTTCGAGATATCCTAAATATTTGCCAATTAATTTGGCTTTATAATTCTTGTGCCTCCCCGCCATAACCACTTTTATGAACAATTTAGTCAGAAATTTTTGTTTTTAAGGTTATCTTTTTCACTTTTATATTCACAAAAAAATTTATTTAAATGTCCACAATCACACATACCGAAATCAATGTTACATTTACACGCATTTGTCCGTTTTAGTCACTAATAATATTTTTAATAACTTTAATGTAATTAAAATAAACTTATTGTCAATTATCAACGAAATTATTTTGAGAAATTGCGTCCATTTAAATTTTTTTCTGATTAGCAAATTTTTCAATGGCTTTATTGAATACAACTCTCCTACCGAGTAGGCAACTCGTCCGTTGAGCAACAGGGTTGTATTAAGAGCGTATACATTTTGTTGAGTGACTAAATGGTGACGTATGACGCGTAGCGTATATAAAATATTCAAGTTCAAATGATTTACAAACAATTGTTTTCACATGTTTTATTAAAAAATGAATAGGAACTTTTTATTGCTAGGAGTTAGTTATGAAAATAATTAATATAATTTAGTAAAGATTGCCACAAACTAAATAAAATTAAAGGGAAATAAACGAAAATAGAAATAATAGGAAATACTGTTATATTTTTAGCCATAAGCAAGAGCAACGTCTGAATGATTATGTGAAAACAATCCTTTTTTTGTAAATCTTTTTAAAGGAAGACTTCAAAATTACTCCCAGGTTACAAAATTTATGAAACGGTTTAAATGGTTGGTTCAAAGTTTTAAATAAAAGTTTTGTGTACGCTGCAGATTTTGACACCCATAAAGAATTACATATGGATGAAATAAGTGACAGCACATATGTAAAATACATATCGTGTAAAAACATTATTAGGTCTTTTCTATTGGTGGGATTTCATAACAAAATTATAAAAATAATTTAATTAGGATTTTCACAAGTAAAATAAATTCTAAAACGATATGTGCACTAGAACTTTTTTCAGGGTTAATCTACTTTATGAGGATTTATTTGACAAATATGTAATGGAATTGACAATTAAAACCCACTGGGTTAACTTAATCCGGTGTAATGTAAACGTACTGTAATGAAAATAAATATGGGTTTATGACATGGTATAATAATAGAAGGTAACAGCAAGTGTTGTTGTACAAAAAACGATACAACAACCACATGGAAATTTGTTGTTGTAAGTTCTACTAGTGTCAACTCATTTGACAGAAAAATGTAAACAAACAAACAAATTATCATCAAATTATTTTTATTTTGAAAATGAAATATTTTCGAATCCTCAAAATAAAAATTGAAAAACATGAATGAAAATCTTTAAAATTTATATTTCTATCGCTTCCACATCTTTCCTATAATTGAGCCATTGCCACATATATGTGTAACACATATGAAAATGTTGGGAATAGCGAGTTATTCCTTGAAGAAAGATTTGCTTCCTGAAACTTTCCCAGCAGGCAGATTGAGTAAATTGAATACGGGAGCACATTTAATAAAGAACAATTTCAAATTGTATGCGTTCCCAATTTTCCTGTTGAGTGATTTTTAAAAACGTAATTTGTCAAATTCATATTGACACTAGTATTACGTTGAAATCAAATCAGCTGGGATTTGCTGTTACCTTTTATAATTGTACCATGGGTTTATGACTAGACAAATTAAATACAATAGCTGTGTTCCCAAACCTGCAATATAGTACTATATATTACTAGTTTTGCAATTTTTGCTAGAAAAGCGTTTCCTTACACCGAAAAGTAGGAAAAATTGAAGTTAAATTTAAGAGAGTTAAAACCAAAATGGCGTTCTCTTCTCCTATTTTCTGCAAGACCAATTTGGCCTAGCACGAAATCGTAAATCTAGTAAATTATGAATTTGACATTTGATTGCCAGAGATATACAGTCCGAAATAAAGCATATGAGAGTTAGCGCTTCAACAAAAGGGACACACGCACAGACGCACACACATTTGCTTGAAAAAAAAAACAAATAAGAAATTTAAAAATTGACAAACAGATTTTTTTCTCTTTTGGATGATAGCGAAGATGAATGGCTGGCAGAAGATTCAAATACCATGGGCTTAAGTCAAGTTTAGGGGCTCCACTTGGATCGCTTTGACATTTTTACAGTAAATAGTCCTCTGTGAACTGATTACAGTGATATATATTTTATGGGGAGAAATGTATACTTCCCCAGATATGGGCCTTGAAAATTCGGAGAGTATGTTGTTTTAATCAGCCCCTGGTGGCAATAGAAAAGGGTTGTTTTAAACAAAATATGTTCCGAAATTTCAAGGCCAATATCTCGGGAAGTATGCATTTCCCCACATGAAATGTATATGACTGTAATCAGCACAAGGAGGGCTACTTACGGTAATCATTTCAAAATGATCCGAGTGGGGCCCCTAAACTTGACTTGTTCCATATCTGTTTGTTCTAGTTCGCTAAAAAATTCTAATCATTATGGGAGCGTCCAGCCATATAAGACTTTCCGGGCTTGGAGTCGTCGGAAACTCCACTTCCATATATTCCATAATGTTTTCCTCTAAATTATACAAATAAAAAAATAAACAATAAATATTAATATTATCAAAATCATGCAATGGACGCCGTTTAACTTTTTGTTTTTTGTGTGCATTAGGTTTCTGTAGTCTTTTTTTTTTGTCCTTAACAAATGAAATTTTTGATTTTGACGTTTCTTCATGTTTTAACTATTTTTCGTTCCTTTACTTTTTGCGCAAATCTTGTATGTGAGAGTAATTTTTGATAGTTCGCTCTTTTACTAGCTTTACTATCAAAAAGTACGGGAACGAACCTAATGTGTTTATGACCAGAATTTATTTGTGTACGCCCATGGTATAATAATAAAAGGTAACAGCAAGTGTTGTTGTACAAAAAACGATACAACAACCACATGGAAATTTGTTGTTGTAAGTTCTACTAGTGTCAACTCATTTGACAGAAAAATGTAAACAAACAAACAAATTATCATCAAATTATTTTTATTTTGAAAATGGAATATTTTCGAATCCTCAAAATAAAAATTGAAAAACATGAATGAAAATCTATCAAATTTATATTTCTATCGCTTCCACATCTTTCCTTTAATTGAGCCATTGCCATATATATGTGTAACACGTATGAAAATGCTGGGAATAGCGAGTTATTCCTTCAAGAAAGATTTGCTTCCTCAAACTTTCCCAGCAGGCAGATTGAGTAAATTGAATACGGAAGTACATTAATAAATAACAATTTCAAATTATATGCGTTCCCAATTTTCCTGTTGGGTGATTTTTAAAAACATAATTTGTCAAATTCATATTGACACTAGTATTACGTTGGAATCAAATCAGCTGGGATTTGCTGTTACCTTTTATAATTGTACCATGGTGTACGCCATAGCAACTTAGTCTGCTTTTCCACAGGCAGATTTTTATTTGGCAAATTTTTTTGTTTTCTCTTTTGAAATTTTCGCTTGCTTTTCCATTAGCAAATTTTTCTTTGCCAAATTTGCGAATCGAAATACAAAAGAAAGAAAATAAAAGTCAAAAGTGTTTGCATTTTAAAGATTTTTTTTAATATTTTATTTATTTTTTATATATTTTATTATATAAATTGCAAAAATTAAAAATTAAATTTCACTTGCACAAATTAAAGCAACAGGTTTGTAAACAAAAGCCGGCTGTGTGTCAGTAAAGCGAATAGGTTCAAAAGGAAATGTCAACAAAATTGTTTTCAACGAACAGAGCAAAACAGAATTTGGGTGTACGGCAAATTCTGAACAGGAAAATTTTTGTTTTTCTTCCTCGCACCCCTCTCGCCTACAAACTCAGTATTTGCCAAATAAAAATTTGCCTGTGGAAAAGCAGACTTATAGATTAAAATTTTTTCGTATTGTGGCATGGTATAATAATAGAAGGTTACAACAAATGATACAACAACAACATGGACATTTGTTTTTGTAAGTTATACTAGTGTCAACATCATTTTAAAGAAAAATGTAAACAAACAAATAAATTATATTTATTTTGAAAATGAAATATCTTCGAATCCTCAAAATAAAATTGAAAAACCTGAATGAAAATCTATCAAATTTATATTTCTATCGCTTCCACATCTTTCCTATAATTGAGCCATTGCCACTTATATGTGTAACACATATGAAAATGCAGGGAATTGCGTGTTATTCAATTCAGAAAGATTTGCTTCATCAAACTTTCCCAGCAGGCAGATTGAGTAAATTGAATACGGGAGCATATTTAATAAAGAACAATTTCAAATTGTGTGCGTTCCCAATTTTCCTGTTGGGTGATTTTTAAAAACATAATTTGTCAAATTCATACTGACACTAGTATTACGTTGGGATCAAATCAGCTGGGATTTGCTGTTACCTTTTATAATTGTACCATGGTATTGTGGCTTGTTATGGCAAAGTCGTATACAAAATGTTTGACTGTGTGTGTAATGTTTTGAAAAGTATAAAAAATTTACTCTAAAATCCATTTGTTTACAGAATAATTTTACAACATTGGTAAGAAGAAATTTATGATTTGTGGATGAATCAATATCTAAGTAATATTTCCAACCCCATTTTGAAAATTATATACATTTTCACGTTTTTATTAAAATGTTAAATATATCGCTGATTTGCTGCAAGACAGTGCAGAAAATTCATTTTAAGTTTTGAATTTATACAGACATTACATAGAACAGAGGAAATTCTATAGTGTCTCAATCAGAGTGGGTAAGAGATATTCATATGAATTTTTTACACAAAATGAGACCTATTATAGCGAACAACCATGCACCATTAACTCGAAAATCACGTTTTTTATGTTATGCCTGTCTTGCAGCAAATTACCGATATGTAAAATGAACAGAAAGACTGGTTGCATTTGTTTTTTATTCTGACATTATTGAAAAGATAACCTACCTTGTATAATTGTATCATGTAGGAACCTGTCGGTACTGAGTTGTCGCCGAGATAACCCAATGTACAATTATACAAAGTGAGGTATATTTGTCAACAATAAAAAATACAACTCTAAGTTGTGACTTACAAGATCAGAATAAATAAAAACAAATGCAAAAAAGTGGTTTTGTTCATTTTTCATAATTTTAAAATTTTTCTAAAAATTCGAAATATTATTGGAATATCTGGTTTGGTTTTCAAAATCTAATAGGAAATATAACTTTGATAATGATTCATTTCACGTATTTCAAATATCTAACATACTGACCTAGCAAAATGCATATTGTGAAGGACTTAGTCTGCTTTTCAAATTTTTATTTGGCAAATACTGAGTTTATAGGCGAGAGGGGTGCGAGGAAGAAAAACAAAAATTTGCCTGTTCAGAATTTGCCGTACACGCAAATTCTGCTTTGCTCTGTTCGTTGAAAACAATTTTGTTGACATTTCCTTTTGAACCAATTCGCTTTACTGACACACAGCCGGCTTTTGTTTACAAACCTGTTGCTTTAATTTGTGCAAGTGAAATTTAATTTTTAATTTTTGCAATTTATGTAATAAAATATATAAAAAATAAATAAAATATTAAAAAAAATCTTTAAAATGCAAACACTTTTGACTTTTATTTTCTCTCTTTTGTATTTTGATTCGCAAATTTGGCAAAGAAAAATTTGCTAATGGAAAAGCAAGCGAAAATTTCAAAAGAGAAAACAAAAAATTTGCCAAATAAAAATCTGCCTGTGGAAAAGCAGACTAACCACTGATATTACCCTAAAATACTATTCAAAAGTAAAATACTATACAAATAAAACATTTCATGTTTTATTTTGCCTCTGAAAGTCGTGACTCCGAAAGTGCCCATATATTATGATTTCATTAATTTTAAATCAATTCGTATAATTTTTTCTTCATTTTCAGATAATGTAGTATGTGTAAATTGTTAAGGCGCGTTTAGACTGCGCCTTCTTAAACGACTTGATTTGGACCAAATCCTAGCTGTTTAGACCAGTATTAAAAGTGATATAAAGTTGTATTGTAACCTATTATTTGCGTATACATTACATATTTTCAGAATTTTGATAAACAAATATTTAAGTGATTTTTTTACGCAAAAGCAGGGTTGCATTTGGAATTATTTCCATTTTGCATATGATTTTAAACAAATTGAGATATTGAGTGGATTTAATTATAAATTATAAATTAAATAAATTATTATAAATTAAGCTAAAATTAGAAATACAGATTACAAGTCAAAAATACTATCTAAGCTTTCCCGAAGATACAAATAAACTTGTGAATTTATAATAGACTCTAAGCTATAATAATTTTATAAACAATCAAACTAAATAACAATTATTTTAATATTACTTATACAAAAATATAATCTTAGACGCTTAGAATATAAAAAAAATATTTGCTGCAGTAATTTTATGTTTTAATAAAATCTTCCAAAATATGTTTATATTTTATATATATTCACTTTAATATCGTCCAGTAATTAAAAGTAACGCATTATATTTATGAAGAATTATGTCTCCGAAGATTTAATATTAAAAATGTCTTAATTTTTATGGCGTATTTCTGCTTTCGATTATTATGTCCAAGTAAATTATTGTAAAATTCGAATATATAATTTTATATTCTTTTATAATTAGATATATATTCATTCATTCAATTTCTATTATTCATTAAACATGTATTTACATTAAATCAATACAAACTACACTTTGCGCCTAAAAGTATGCTCAACATTTTTCACACAATACTCTTGCAAAGTAACGAGTAAAATACACCCCTGTTGACAACTGCAACCAACTTCAGGGCGCGGTTTGACACTAGCAACGAGTAAATTGAAGGAAATTACTGTTCAGTGGTTCTCTTTTACTTCCTTTTCTGTCAAAATAATTGACTAAGGTTGGTGTATTTTTTGATTGTCCCACAAATAAATACAAAAATATTCATGAAATTCCCAAAAGAATTGTGAAAATGTGTATGAAAATTGAAAACTAAACGAACAATCTATGAATATGTGAATAAATGAAGAAAATGCTTTGTGAAATTGCAGAGATGCTGTAAGATTTGAAAGAGTGTTGTGTCAAACAAGATCGAAAGAAACAAAAATGAAATGAACTAGAAAAAAGCCGTATAGAGGCTGTAGAGAAAAATGTGAAAATGAAGGGACATTGTGTTGTGAATTGTTTAGAAGTGAAATGAAAAGAACTTCTTTAAATTGTTAATATGAGTTATTGTGTGAATTAAAAACATTAATGGATTGTTTGTTTTCATTGTTCCCCCACAGATGATTGGCTCCAAGATTATCAAGCCCGGTGGCGCTGAGCCCGATGATTTTGAGAAATCCATTGCCCAAGCTCTCGTTGAGCTCGAGGCCAACAGTGAACTCAAGCCCTACTTGAGAGACTTGCACATCACACGTGCCCGTGAAATTGAATTCGGCAACAAGAAGGTAAGTTGGTCAACATAATTTTTTTCGTCCTTTGATTTATTTACAATTATCATTGTTGTTGTTTTTTCGTTTATAGGCTGTCATCATCTATGTTCCCATTCCCCAACAAAAAGTTTTCCAAAAGATCCAAATCCTTTTGGTACGTGAATTGGAGAAGAAATTCTCTGGCAAGCACGTCGTTGTCGTTGGCGAACGTAAAATTTTGCCCAAGCCCACCCGTAAGGCTAGAAATCCATTGAAGCAAAAGCGTCCACGTTCCCGCACTTTGACCGCTGTCTACGATGCCATCTTGGAAGATTTGGTCTTCCCCGCTGAAATCGTTGGCAAGCGTATCCGCGTCAAGTTGGATGGCTCTCAATTGATTAAGGTGCATTTGGACAAGAATCAACAAACCACCATTGAACACAAAGTAAGTAGCATGGAATGAACATTAATGCTCGAAATGAAATTAAATAAGGAAGTGAATTTAAGTACATTTGAATTGAAGATGAATGAATGGTATTGAAGTGACACCGTTTTTAGCAACATATCGGGTATCCAAAATTCCGGAAAAATAATTGTGCCCATTGTTTGATATGGCTTGCAATGACGACTATCGGTCTATAGTAACAAATTTATTCGACACAGGGAACTTCCGTTTTTTAGCGATTTCGATTGTTTTTTTTTTTTTTTTTTGAAATTTGTGTATTGAAGTGGTGAAAATTTAAACATTTGTTGTTTTTAGTGTTGATGAATTCAGCATCATTTTGATGTCTTTGACCTCTATTATTCATTAGCAACAACAACAACGAAAAAAAGATTGGAATGCTTTCTTAATGATTAATCCGAAACATTCTACTTATGTGATATAGAGACACGATAGAATCTAAATATTTTCATTTACAACTTTACATACCCCTGTTTTTTGTTCTAAAGGACATCGAGATAAAATCACAAGAATTGGAGGCGTTCATTTAGAAGATTACCTGAAATAAGACAAAATACTGATTATTTAAAAAAAGTTTTAGGGGAAAGTACGACAATATTTTTTGTATTCTCAATACAGTTTGAGACTAGTAAATCTAAATGGCCAGATACAGCTGAAATGAAATGTTGATCCTCAAAATATTTTATTTAAGTGAAGGCGAGTAGGGTAGACTTCCTTCCAAGTAAATATTTTCAAATAATGAAATGTTAGCAAGGTTAACATTAAATACGAATCCATGTACAGCTTCGATAAACATCTATAATGACTGAATTTTCCCACATTGTTTTGCATTTTAAAATGCCTGGGCATTGTTTTGCATTTTAAAGTCCCTGGTTGGTTCCACAAGAAACCTCTCTATTATCCATACATTGTTCAATCAACTACCACAACAATAAAAACCACTGAGCCGGAGTAGTATATTCGAACGGTATCCGACCATATGATATATAACACAACTGAAGTCTGCGGATCTATATTCCGAGCCACCAAGGTAATAATTAGCGATATTTGCACTTTCGTGACCGGTAATAGGTAATCAGTCCACTTTCTAATCCTGGCATATTTTCCAAAACTTGTTTTCCCGATGCGAATATTTATGCCATATTATAAAATGTTGGTCACTTTATGTTTTGATTAATTTGATCCTCGGAATATTGACCGATCACCATCTAAACAGTTTTTCTAAGTATTTGGCCAGATCCCCATCAATTTGACGTTCTGCAAATAATAATGGGCTCTAGAGCGACTAGAAAATCGGCAATTTGAACCGCTTAATATTAACCGACCGTTCTCTTTGTGTAAAATTTCTAGAGCGACCAGAAAAACAGACAAAAATAAAGTTTTACTCCATTTCATCCCCTAAATATTAACGGATCATTATCAAAAACAAATAGGGGTGCTATTTGTCCAGAATTGGCCCTATATACAAAACTTCGTGACGATTTGGTCCATAACTACGGCCTGTATCGTGTTTACAAAGTAAAATGGACAGACGGACACGTTTAGATCGATTCAGCTAGTCAATATATGGTGATCGGTATGCTCAATGGTGGGTCTAGAACCAATATTTCGGGAAGTTATAAACTCATGGGGCTGTACAAAGCTATAATACCCTGACAACATAGTTGTGTATGGTACAACAACTCCGATAAGATCTTGTATCTTGGGTATTTTACGCTTTCAAAATGTCCCCTTTAAGTAAAGGCATAGTTCATCATTTATCCCGAATATTGTTTTTATCCCGAATATGGTTTTCATATTGGGCTCGAATTGATGGCATGAAGCATAACATCTGCCTGGCATTATTCAGCAAACTCAATCTAAAAAGGTCGCCGCCTTTTTGAACCTGGAACCCTATTGGGCATATGGAGTATAACAGCTTTTTATGCCCTCAAATTTATGCCTAATGTGGGCTATAAACTTTCCAACGACAAAAATTTACCTCGTTCAAATTTGATTTGAAATTTCAAGTTCCTTTGGATCAAATCCATTTCAGATAAATTGGCTAATGATCTCGATGGGCGATTTTATTAATTTTCCCTTTGCACATCGTAATATTTTTACTAAACCTAAATTAAGTGCGAATGCTGGGATCCATGAGATCATTTTTTCTAGTACAAAATGTGAATATATTCAAAATTTTGTAAATCCAAAATCAAGCGAATGTAGTGTCCGTAGTGGTGTTCCCAAAATTTTGTCCACCACTATTGTAGGCAGTGATTCCGCGGACCAAAATAGATATGCAAGACCGGTATAAATAAATAAAATAATTTTGCAGAAAATTAGTTTAAGTTTTCAATTGTCTCACGCCTTACAAGGCACAAAGGAATTTCTACAGATTCTCAATCAGTGTGTGAAATAGATATTCATCTGAATTTTTTACACAACATGAAATCTGATATAGCGAACAATTCTGCATCATTAACTTAAAAATCAAATTTTTTGATTTATTCCGGTCTTGCAGCAAATGATATGCCATAGGCTGTGGTTTAAGTCAATTTTTCTTATATTGAGATAATTAAATATTTGTGATTCATTTGATTCAAAAATATTGTTACGTGGTATTCATGTTGTTTGTTTGTGCTCTTAAAAATGATAGAATACATAACGTAATACCTTTTGTAAACTTTACTAGAAAACCAAGATATGTACCAGAACATAAAATGGACTTAAACTGCTTTCGAAATTAACGACTCATATATCTGTCGTGAACACTGACTGATACATATTTACTTGCTTCCAATAACCATAAAAAATCTAAAAAATAATCTTCAATACCATCCATTATCTTCAATGCAAACCCTTATTTTTAGTAATTATTTCATATATAAAAATATTAATTTATTTTATTGAAAATAAATCTATAAATAATGTCCTTGTGTTATTTGCTGATTGTCATAAAACCAAGATCAGTGATTGTCAAAAAGGACAAATAGTAAATTTAACCAATGACTCGTTATTGTTTGAAATGGTCCAATACAAAGACCTTTAAACATCTCCATACATTGGTGACATTTTCCTCCTCTTTAATTAATAATGGTAAAACAACAACAACGAAAAAGGAATAAGAAACAATTTCAAAACTTTTCGTCCTTGTGTTAATTGCTGAATTATGACCACCAGTCACAGTGATCGTCAAAAAGGACACACATTAAAAACCAACAAATATCATTCCTTTTTACAAAAATTTTGTGATTAAAATAACTATTACAAAAATCGTAAGGTATTTGTATAAAAACAATTCAAATTTTGGTTTCTTATTCCTTCAAGTTTATAGCGTTCTTGTGTTATTTATTGATTGCTTCATCAAATCAATAATTGTCAAAAAGAACGCAAATTAATTTTGGGACAACAACTCGTTATTGTTTATACGAATTATAAAAGTATCAACATATTCCATTTGTTGTCTACAATAGCTTAAGACATTTTCGGTATCCAAATCCAAGCAGGCCGTCTATTTGCCTCTCATACGTAATGTTTTCGGCGTTATGAGACTTCCTACAAAACGGCAGATTAAATGAAATTTTTAAATCAGCTAATATTTTCTTTGATTTGCAACAAAGAAAATTTTAATTTTTAAATTTTACAAATCAACGAACTATTTTTGTTTTTATTTTATTTCTAATACCGTTTATTTGCCTCCCGTATGGTGATCTATTTGAAGCTCTATGGGACTTCCTACAAAACGGCAGATTAAACGAATTTTTAAAATTTCCAAATATTTTTATTGTCAAATCAACAATATTGATTTTAATTTTAGAAATTTACAATTGTTCTTATTAGAATTAGAATTACATAACAAGTTTTTAAAATTAGAATTAATTAATTTATATCAGTTTCATTTGAATTCGTAACTAATTTTGTTCCTACTCCTTTTTTCTTCCAGGTTGACACCTTCACCTCGGTCTACAAGAAACTTACCGGCCGTGATGTCACCTTCGAATTCCCCGACAACTATTTGAACATGTAAATTGTCAATAAATTATTTTTTTATAGTCCAAACAAAATACCTGTTGTTAACACGTGTGTCACTTGAAACCAACAAAGAAAATGGGGCTAGACTACAGAAGGAAGCTAATGTTTTGTGAAGAATTCTGAAATTCAGAAGCTTTTTCACAAACTGAAAGAGACCACAAAAAATAAAGAAAAAAACATTTTTACAAAAACAATTGTAAAACAAAAAAATGCAAATTGGTTTTATTGGAAATTTTCTAAAAAATTCATATCTTAATTAGGTTGAGAAAAAAAGAAATCAATTTTTTGGTGTAAGTGGTATAAAACAGTTATGATGGTCGATTTTTAGTTCCTGGGCGATATTACGATATTTTAAACGCCCAGCCTACCTGTGCGAAGTGCATCTTGAACATCAAAAATACCTGAACAGAAACCAAAATTGAACATAAATATACAGTATCGGAACCATAAACAACAGTCACAATTTTAGCCGTTTGGCTTGCATTTTCCGCCTTTGTTAAAGAAAAACTGTAAAATGCACCGAATTGTCTCTTTGTTCACTTCCATTTTTAACACCCTGTAACACAACTGAATGAACCAAACACAAAACAGCAAAATAATTGTTTTACTGCGAAATGTCACCCTTCCAACGAGCATAAATCTAAAATTTTTTGGTCGATACTTGACGAGAAATTTATCAGTATCAGTACAGCCATCTGTCAAAAAATAATGGTTTTTCCCCAACCTAATATATAAAAGAGCTTGGTGATAAGTGAGTGACCGAAAGATCCTCGCCCAGACGAAAAGTTTGAAGCTAGATAGATAAGGCTCGGTTTTTGGAAATTCTAACTAGAAGGCTACGAAACGTAACAAAATGTACTAAATATGATAGCCTTTGTATTAGGCTAACGATAAGAGCTAGAATTCTTTAATTTGAAGTGAGTCACGGATGGAAACTTAGAAAGTTGCAAAAAAGGGTTTTCTGAAATTCGACCTATATGTGTACGAAAAGTATTCAACTTTAGTAAATTTAGTTCTATGTCTAGGATCTTGAAATTATACAGGTTGGGAGTGGTTTCGATGTATGGAAACGGTTTTAGAAATTCGTACTTATTTGTATGAAAAGTACTAAATGTTACTAAATTTTGTACTATTTGAATTTAATTGAGCGTTTAGAGATGAAATCCTTAAAATAGGAATTCCGATTACCACTGGAGTACAGGATTGTGGTAAAAAATCGTACTTATGTGTACGAAAGGTACTAGGTTAGGTTAGGTTTGGGATGTACGGCTGTTCTAACAACCGTCCACTCGGAGACTATGTCCATTGTGATCATCCATTATGTATAGGTGTACCTATAAAGAGAGAGAAGAAAAGATAGTGGAAGAGTAGAGAGAGAGGTAGTCAGAATAGGAGGGAGCGGAAGCGGAAGAGACATTATTTTAGCCAAGTCAATTTTTTGACAAAGCCTAGAATTAGGTTAGGGTCTATTTTGGAGAAGAAGACTAGATTATCAATTTCATAACATCCAAACTGTTTATGTCTTCTGCTGATCAGCGATGGACATTTGCAAAGGATGTGCTCAATTGTTTCCACTTCTTCTTCATCCTCACATAGACGACAGTAATCCTCTCCACTGGAGTCCCACTTAGAAGTGAGAGATCTAACTTTGCAGTGACCAGTAATGATCCCCACAACGATCTTAATCTCCCTCTTGTTGTGATCCAGCAGCGAAGACGTTCTTTTATGAGAGAATTCTGGCCAGATAGATTTAGAGATTCTGCATGCAGGTTCCCTTAGCCATCTGTTGCCGACTACCTCGCAATAGAACGCACGGATTCTGCCAATGAAATAGCTAATAGGGGGTTTCACAGATCTCTCAATCAGAAGACTGGACGACTGTGACCCCCCTCGAGCAAGCTCGTCGGCTATCTCATTCCCTTCAATATCGTTATGTCCTGGAACCCAGCATAACCCAACTATTTGACGTATATCATTCAGAGCGGTCTTACAATCATGAACTGCTTTCGAGTTTATAGTATGCGACTTCACCGCTTTCAGGGCCTGACTATCTACGTAAATAGTCACCGGTCCTGTAAAGTCTGTATTAAGTGCTTTTACTATCTCGGCCGCTTTCGTGATTGCAAGAATCTCTGCTTGAAAAACGCTACAATCATTGTTGAGTTTATATGAGTTTCGTATACCTAATTCCCTGCAGTAGACGCCTGCGCCAGTGCCTTCTTCCATCTTGGACCCGTCTGTGAAGATTGACAGACCTGGCAGAGGTAGGGAGCCACTAGTCCAGGATTCCCTGTTAGGAAATTCGACTTTAATGTCATTAAAATCCCTGTGGGGGGGAATATAGTCACTGATATGACTATCCCCCCTAAAAAGGTCATAACTTGGCGTTATGTTTAGAATGCTGGCATGACCATAGTTCCGCGATTTCAAGGCATCTGTTTCCCGGAGTCTCAGGGCACACCTAGCAGCCTGGAATTTGATCAGAATGTCCAATGGTTGGAGATTCAAGATTGCGTTCAAGGCTGCTTGTGGTGTGCTTCTTAATGCTCCAGTGATCAGAATTGAAGCCGATCGCTGTACTAAGCTCAGTCTTGTCAGCAGCTTCTTTTTATTCACCCCCTGCCACCAGACAAGACATCCATAGGTAAGTATGGGTAAGACAATCGTCGTATACAGCCAGTGTATAATTCCGGGTCTCAATCCCCAACTCTTGCCTATGGAGTTCTTGCATGAATAGAGTGCCATCAATCCCTTCTTAGAGCGTTCCTCGACATTCCTATTCCACAGTAACTTGCGGTCTAGGACAGTGCCAAGATATTTAGCTTCATCAGAGAGAGTTAATGTCACTCCACCAAGTGATGGCAGACGGAAACTAGGAACTTTGTATTTCCTAGTGAAGAGTACCAGTTCGGTTTTTGTGGGGTTTACACCAAGACCTTTGGTGCAAGCCCAATTTGACAGGGTTGAAAGAGCACCCTCCAGGATGTCTGATATTGTCGTAATAAACTTACCCCCAACCAACAAGACTACATCATCGGCATAGGCTACAACCTTTATCCTGAGATGATTGAATTTCATAAGTATCTCATTTATCACCAGAAGCCACAAAAGGGGGGAAAGAACTCCACCCTGAGGTGTGCCTCTGTTGACAGATTTCCTCACGGAACTCTCTCCTAGGGATGAGTTGATAATTCTGCTTTCCAGCATTCTATCAATCCATTCCGTAAGGAGTGAGGGGATACCTATGTCTACGAGAGCAGAATGGATTGCCTCTAGCTTCACATTGTTGAAAGCTCCTTCGATGTCGAGGAATGCTGCCAACGTGTAGCCAGAGGACTCCATATTCTTCTCGATGTATCCAACCACCTCATGCAGAGCTGTATCCACTGATCTGCCCTTGATATAGGCATGTTGGGATTTACTAAGTTTATTACGGTCAATGGTATCTCTAATTTCTGAGTCTAGTAACCTTTCTAAAGTTTTTAGTAGAAAGGAAGAAAGACTAATCGGTCTATAGTCTTTAGGTACCGTATGACTCGGCTTCCCGGCTTTCGGGATGAAGGTCACGGTAACCTCTTTCCATAGACTGGGTATGTACGACAAAAGTAAACAAGCCCTAAAAATGTCCTGCAGATATGATATTATCCGTTCATCTGCGTGTTGCAGCATGGCCGGTGTTATACCATCTGGACCAGGAGATTTGTAGGGTTGAAAACTATTTATCGCCCATATCAGTTTTGGGTATCTTATAGTGTCTTCTATCATCTTCTCCTCTTCCCTCGTCCGAACTGTAGGCTGATGCACACACTGCGCATCTTCCCTATAGTCCTTACAACCAGGAAAGTGGGTTGATGATAGAAGATCAAGAGTCTCACTGCCAGAGTTTGTCCACGTTCCATCACTTCGCTTAATACTTCCTATGGATTTGGATCCTTAGAGAGTACTCTGCGGAATCTGGCCGCTTCGTTGACTCCTTCGATCGACTCGCTATAGCAGACCCAAGACTCACGTTTAGCTTTCTTGATTTCGCCCTTGTACCTATTGAATTGTCTTTTATAGACATCCCAATCTGTACTGAGCTTTGTCTTACTAGCTCTATTATAAGCTTTCCTTGCAGCCTTCCGCAAGGTTGCAGGGTCCTGTGACCACCATACCGGTTGAGATTTCTTCCCAGGGTATGTCAGGGGACAAGATGCCTCATAGCTCTTCAGAAGAGTGGTCGTGACATTTTTCACAGCTAATTCAACATCCTCAACCGTTTTGAGATCATTACGATCCCGAAAAGAGGCTGCTGTTTTAGCTTTGAATTTGTCCCAGTTCGTCTTCCGAGGATTCCTATAAGGTTTCTGTTTAACTCTAGAGGTAGGAATCTGGAAGGATATGAGTCTATGATCCGAAAAGGAACATTTCTCAGACACCTCCCAGTTTACGACCCCAGAGTCGTCCATATTTGTGAGGGTTATATCAATGACTTCACCTCTCACCCTATTTACAAAAGTTGGTGTATTGCCTCTATTACAAATTCTAAGATTATAGCTAAGTATAAACTCGAAGATGGACTCACCTCTTGTGTTTGTGTTGCTGCTTCCCCAATAGAAGTGATGTGCGTTGGCGTCACATCCCAAGACGAGGTCACCAACTCTACTCATCTCCTCCAATAGGCGGCATACAGCAGTGCCGGGTGGGTCAGGAGCTTCGTAGGGAAGATAGACGGCAGAGACTATCAGTGGCTTCGTGGTACCTCTGTCTAGTCTTGCTGTCGTCATATCTCCATTGCTGAAATTAGAAAGAAGCATTAAATTTAACTCCTTTTTAGCAAGAATACACGTTCTCACCTTCTCTCCATTGGAGGATCACGTTAAGCGCTTGCTGCTGCCTGCCTATTGTTTTGGAGTGGTGAGACGGAAACAAAGTTTCCCCATTCCATAAACAAGCTCACCCTTGTTCTTCCTCAGGTACTCCTCTCCCGCAGAATCGGTAGCGAACTTCGCGACTACACCGCCGTTCCTTTCAAACGAGGCGAGGATTCTCCACCTCCTCGTCTGAAGGCCGTCGTTCTGCTTCTCCAATAACCTC
>NW_026873227.1:0-14519 GCF_032173495.1 Musca vetustissima | reverse complement strand
AGCAGTTTTTCAGGGTCTATCCAAGGCGTGGATTTTTTTCCAAGAGTAGTTTTTCAGTGTATATCCAAGGCGTGGATTTTTTACATCCAAGACATTGTGCACTTTTTCAAAAAAAAAAAATGCCCGGCCGACCGACCGGCTGTCTGGTTTGTTGTTTGGCGACAGCAACTTCCCGTTTGAAAGATAGTGACAGTAGTGGCATAATGCCAAGAAACTGTTTGTCACAAGTACCAACTACACATTCACTCACACATACATACCACACAATTATATATGTGCTAGGGCATAGGTTCTCTAAGAGTGGAAAAAAGAAGAAAACTTAGATTTTTCACGTTAGTGCCGTTGTTTTTGTATTACGTGAATTCTTCTTTTTTCCGCCCCTCAACCAAATAGATAGGATGAGAATGACAAAATTGTATTTGCCGTCATACTAATGGTAACTGTTTAGTTGATACTACTAAACTGATGCTTGACGACAAAGAATATGCGAAAAGGGTGGGACAAATTCGCAAAATGAAAAAAGAAGAAAAGAATATCATGTCCCACCCGAGGCAACACACACACAGAGACCAAATGCATTATGGAAGGTATAGAAAGGCGACTGGAGGGGTTGAACAAACCTACAGCAATTGAAGAAATGCGACAAACATGAAAAAAGTCACGTAGAAATTTAATGAGGTCATATACGTGTTTTCCCACTCAACACGTTTAGTAGTTTTTAGTGTAACTTTAATGCATTCTGCTTGTCAGACGAAGTGTGTAGTTGTGTAATCGCATCCAAATACCCCAACACACACACACACAAAAGGCGATCCACCTTCTTCACAAATGCACCCGAAAAACACTTTCGAAAACAACAATTACACTGGCAGACACACACACAAACACCTACACTCTCACCTAACTACAATCACAACTTCATTCGCCTCGTACTTTTAATGGTGGGGAGGTTAAATGACAATTGTGAGGTTTCTTAGTTATGTTCACAGTTCAATAATTATGGAACTAACCAAGCAAATAAACGAAATGTACCTTAATGCAGTGGGCAAATGGATTTATTTCGCCAAGAGACTGAATTAGTTGTAGATTGCATGAAATTGATTATTTCTCAGGAGAAGCTATAGAAGTGCGAGAAAATATTTTGAGGACTTCGTTCTGAATATGAATATAAACCCCTTTGAGGCTCTTAATTTAGAAATGAGTAGTTCATTTTTAAATTGTTTTAGGTTTTCAAATAAATCTTGGATTTCTAGAAATATTTACAAAACATATTACGTTATATATTCTATCATATTTAAGGGAACAAAGCCACAATAAAAATTAATATCACTTAAAAATATTTAAAAAAATCAAACCCAAAAATTTCAAAAATATCGACATAAGAAGTAATATAAAGTAATGAACTTGGATCTGTGATATATTCATTGTAAATGATTTTGATCAGGTGTGGCGTATGCATAACATATAAGCGTCAATTCCAATAATTATACGCTCCAGATACATCAATAATATGATTTAGAATGACGTTTAATGAACAGCACATTTTGGAAATGAATTGTCCAATAATAAGCAGTTCTTTTAATTCGAATTTAGCACCATTTACTGGATCTAAGAGATATTGTTTGTATGAAATAAATGAAATAAATTGATTGTGAAAATTTCGAAAATCGGAGGATTTCATTATATGGGAATTGTGTTTAACGTTTGCCTACATTAAAACAATACGGCGACTGACTGTTTAAATCAATTGTGGTAGAAATCCTCCACAGAAGATACCTTTATATGTGCACTATACTAAATCTTGTGACGAAACCTGGATTTTTATACCCTTCACCACACTGTGGTACAGGGTATTATGTCTTTGTGCATATGTTTGTAACAGGCCAAAGGAAACGAGATAGATACAAGGCTCCTTTTGAAAATATGCATAGAATCACTTTCTGAGTCGATTTATGCATGCCCGTCCGTCCGCCTGTAGATCTTAAATTGTAAAAAAAATGTCGCATTTATGATCCGATTTGGATGAAATTTGGCTCAAGTCACTTTTTTGGCCCAAGGACGAACGCTATTGAAATTGGGAAAAATCGGTTCAGATTTATATATAGCTCCCATATATTCGTCCGATTTAAGGTAAATGGGGCACCAAAGTCCGTCTATATCTTTCGATTTGCATGAAATTTCGCACAGAGTACTGATTTATGTCCAGAATGATATATGCCAAGTTTTGAGAAAATTGGTTCAGATTTAGATATAGCTCCCATATATAGTTTTCTTCGATTTATGGTAAATGGTGCACCAAGGCCCCTATATATCATTCGATTGGCATGAAATTTGGCATACAGTACTGAATTGGGTGCAGAATGATGTGTGCTAAGTTTTGAGAAAATCGGTTCTGATTTAGATATAGCTCCTCTTATATAGTTTCGCCTGATTTTAGGTAAATGGTACACCAATGTCCCTGAAAATCATTCGATTTGCACGAATTTTGGAATAGCGTACTGAATTAAGTGTAGAATGATGTTTGCGAAGTTTCGTGAAAATCGGTTCAGATTTAGATATAGCTCCTATATATAGTTTCGACCGACTTAGAGTAAATGGTGCATCAAAGAACCTCCAAGTCTCGAGTGATGTCTGTTCAGTTTCGTGAAAATCGGCTCAGATTTAGATATAGCTCCCATATATATTTTCGCCCGATTTTATGTAAATGGTGCCCCAAAGTCCCTATATATTTTTCGATTCGCACGAATTTTGGCATAGCGTACTGAATTAAGTCTAGAACAGTGTTGCCAATTTAGCACTTTTAGTGCTAGATTTAGCACGTTTTAATCTCGTTTAGCACCAAAAAAGTTGATCTGGCACCTATCACTTTTTTTAGCATTTTTAATTTGTTCCAAGATTTTTTCAAAATTTTTAATATCACTCCAAAAATATTTCGTTTTTCACATTGAAGTTTCCATATGCTTCACATGGTGGATTTGATTTTCAAATGTTTTTTCCAGTGAGCGGAGCAATATAGTCGGAGGGCTATCCATATGATGTTATGTTCTGCGAAAATAATTGCCGTGTCGATGAAAAAATCTGCGAGATGTCCACCTCCTTGTATTATACTAATACTACAATATCAGAATATAACAAGTAAAAACGATGTTAAAGGCCGAACCTTTTATTCTCCACCATGAATATCTAAAATGAATGGGGGCTTTTAGGAGAAAACTCATGTTATGATTAGACACTGAGATGAAATTTTACCGCCAATGATAATATAAAATACCAAATTACAGCCAATTCTGTTGAAAACGTGTCTATAATTCTCAAAATATCAACTTGGGTCAACACAAAAAATTTTTGGTATTTTAGGTTATCATTCAATGATAACCTAAAATACCAAATCACAGCCAGTTCGATTGGAAAATGTGTCTAAAATTCCCAAAATACCGAATACCGTTATATGGGAGCTAGACCAATACTTGGACCGATATATGACATTTGCAATACCAAAGCAGCCATGCTTTTTCTTTTATTGGTTTATTGGTGTTCGGGTTATAATTAAGGGAACCCCCCCCTTCCTGGTTTTTTATTTTTAAGATTTTAAATGGGCTGGTAAATGAATACCATTGCTTGTTAAGGTTTGTAACTTGGCACATATATATTTGAAGATTTAAAAAAGAAGAAAAATAATTTACCAACATTTGTTGTTGTTTTTTGGGTTCAAAGAGAAGTCCATATTTTCGATGGCGGGCATGAAAACTCCTCACTGGAACATTGGATTCGGAAAATTACAACGGTGTTAGAAAGAGGACATGTCTGGCTCTCGTATGAACTAGGATTATTGACTTCGCACAACAATTAACAAAATGGCGGAACTTTGAAAAAATTTTTTGGAAAATCGCCTATTTTTTACCTCGAACTAAGTTAAAAAATAAGGAAGATCTTCACCGATTGGCTTTATCCTAGTTCATACGAGAGCTACACACTCTCAGAGAAACGTGTCAAAATTTGAAACCGATTGGATTATTAGTTTTTGAGTTATCGTGCCCGCCATTCGTTTTGAGAAAAATGCGTTTAAAGTTTGAGAATCACTCATGCCGTCACTAGATGCTGACACAATAAATCGGCTATATCTTCAAGAGTTCTTGAGTTTTTAACTTGAAATTTTGTAGGTACATTCTAGAATTATAGTAGATTCGAATTAGACCAAAAAAAAATTTTGACACCGAGAATGGGGGAGGGGGTCCCCTTAATAATAATATTATTAGAATAGAAAGACCCCTGTAAATATTTACGTATAGCTTTCACACCCGGTCTCTGTCCTTCTAGATGAATGCATACGGCATAGAATGCAAATTTTGTATTTTTTTCACACAATAGTGTTGGTCAATTTGATTTGCTCAATATGATTATTAATTAGCGTTTTCCCCATGTACAATTTTGTGACCTCTAAAGAGACCGGAAAACACATAAAATGCTTTTGGTTGACTTCAACAGCCAAATATAGACCGATTTTACCAAAGCACAATACGAGTCTTCACTGGCCAGAACCCGATATGCAAAATATCGTGACAATTGTTTCACAGCGGTAATAATAAACCGAAGAAATAAAAAAGACGGTAAGTTCGTCCGGGCCCTCCGCCATGTATGTATATGGGGACCATGTTATGGTCATATGTTATAGTATGTTTTTCATGCTCCGAAAAAATAGTGTCTCATATTACTCATAGTAGGAGATCGTTTGCAGGACTTTTACGCCTTACACTATTTTATTGTCAGGGTACCCACCTTTAAGTATACCGATCGTTATATCTCGACTAACATTATAATTTGTAAAAACGATACAGTTATGGACCAATCATCACAAAATGTTGCATGTAGAACGGGTTTTGGCCTATGAAGATCCGTATTGTTTTTGGTAATGAATGAACTAGTATCTCTGTTAGGGAATGAAATGGTTAAATACATAATTTTTGTTGGGATTTCTTGTCGCTCCAGAGGTCGCAATTATGTCCCGGATATCGGGTCAAAGGACAAACATGCCTGCCTTGATAAAGATCGGTCAATATTTAGCGGGTCAGACTTTTGTGTGAAATATTACAAAATTTCTATAGGGTTTATATTTAATCCTCAAGAATATAGACCCGACAATTTGATAGTATACCAAGAGGAGTGGTTGACCTTTAAATTGATACCAATTATATTGTCGTATGTAATCGGATGTGGGAGTAATAATTACATTTTTACAGGTGCTTACGAATTCAGATATTATTTCGTAACACATTACCACACCACAATAAAGTGCTGATTGCTCTGAAATATTCATGAATATCCTGTTATGATCAAGGACAATGCATATAATTTTTAGTGATTATCAGATAATAATTTTGGGATGAAATGGACGAAAATTCAATTTTTGGACAAGTAATTGGGATGGCTGTACTGAATATTAGAAATATTTGAAAAATATATCAGTGTAAGGAAGAGGAGCTATTGATCTTTAATCGGGCAAGAGGGTACAAATATGACGAAATTAATTTAAACAAGTTCGATAGTTGTTAAAAGCTACATACAGGGATCCATCATGCTAAATTATAGCCACATCCATGAGCAAATTCGGTTAAAAATGTATTAAAACCGAAAGAGTACCGGAACCCTTACCACACAGCCCCATTCGGTTCAAAATACCGAAAATGGGATGGGAGCTATACCAAATCGTAAACTGACGTTTTTTTAGAGATTTGTAGGCAGATAATAAACCAATTTAGAGTGAATTCATGTGAAAGCTTGCCACAAAATCCACAAAATTACCGAATAATGGGTGTACCATTAAAGGGTGGCTACCCGTAAAAGTGGACCAATAGTTGTATTTTTTTAGGGAGATTTTCTACACAATGAGTATTCAAAATATAAAATTGCAGCTAATTTGATTGACGCACTTGTCTAAGCTCCCGAAATTACAAACGTTTGAGATTATGGGGGATTCCCACAAAAGTGAACCAATATTGATCATGTAGGAAAATTTTGACACCAAACAGTGTCCAAAAACGTGCCCAAAACCCCCGACATATCGACAAAGGGGACTACGCAGAATCATGGACCATCTGGTGTCCATTCAAATTACTTGATATCTGTCGGAGCCCTTATATCGAAGCATAAATTGTCAGTCAGAATTTTTTATATAAGTTTTTATTTGGCCAGTATACCAGTATATTCTGGCTAAATAAATTGATTAAATATGTGGGCTAGGATTACTGATTTCGCTAGAAAATTAGCAAAATTGCGTAAAGAATTTATTTGTATGGGAAAAATGCATTAAAAGTTTGAGAAATAATAGATTCAAGTTGATCCTAAAAATACCTGCTATTTCATTGAGAAAACACCGACATTGATCATTGGTCCCTATATGGCCGTCGTTATCTTACTATTTATATATCAAAATTAAAATAATATATTAACAAGTATGTCTCCCATTGCATCAATCTATATATATATATATATATATATATACTTCTTGGAACAGATCAATTCACGCTTTTCGATAAAGACCTTGGAGCTTCGATGTAATAAACTAATCGAAAGTCGCAGCCAAAAACAAAATTGTTATAGACATTATTGCTAAAAAATAAATGCCAGGAAATGTTGAATAAAATATAAACAGTGACGTGTTAGACATAAATTTGGATGCGGATTTTCATTTGCGCCCATTCTCCGACCGAAGAAAAATATGAACAAGCCAAAGATACAATTTACGAGCGCCTAGAAACAGCATATGACCGTTACCCTGGTCATGACATTACAATTCTGCTAGGAGATTTTAATGAAAAAATCGGAAGGTAAAATATTTTTGGCCCCACCATCGGAAAATTTAGACTCTATGTAGAAACTCCGACAACGGCATGAGGTTGATAGACTTTGCGGAAGCAAAAAACATGGTAGTTACCAGCACTAGATTAAAGCATCTCCATATACACAGGCCATCTGGATTTCTCCCGATCAAACAACGAGAAATCAAATTGATCATGTTGTGATAGACGAAAGGCATTCATCCATAGGCATAGGACAAGTTTTGCGATAGTGAATTTTCGTGAGAAAAGGAGAGAGAGAAGAAACTTAGAGACTATTCAAGACTGGTGGTCAGATGCTTGTCAGGAGCATGCACATCAGCATCCTGTGTCCCGTGCATAAAAAAGGAGACACGACCATATGTGGAAAAGGTTCCTTCCCATCATCTATAAAGTGCTATCCAGCGTGCTGTGTGAACGACTGAAGCCAATGGTCAATTACGTTATTGTACCATATCAATGCAGCTTCAGACCTGGCAAATCCACCATTGATCTTCATCTTCACTCTGCTCCAAATCCTGAAAAAGACCCACGAAAAACACATCGACACATTCCACCCATTCGTCGACTATAAAGCCGTATTCGAAAGCCCTGAGAGGCAAAGGTGAACAGTACACAAAACAGCACATGTTACTAACCAACGCCGATGACATCGATATAATGGGTCAAACATTGCGAGCGGTAACAGCCACCTTTGAAAAACTTGAGAAGGATCTGCCAAAGTTTGTCTGGCAGTAAATGGCGAAAAGACCAAGCTGATGGTATTAACGCGCAAAACGTCCAAAAGACTCGGACCAACTGCGGAAATTTAGAACTAATTTATATTACTTCAGTACGTTGTGTCAATCTGTCTAGCTATGGATCTTTTCACGAAGCTTAGCAACATCATTCTAGACTTAATTCTGTACCATATACCAAAATTCGTGCAAATCGAAAGATATATAAGGACTTTGGTGCACCAATTACATAAAATCGGACGAAATATATATGTGGGAGCTATATTTAAATCTGAACAGATGTTCACGAAACTTATCACACGTCACTCTAGCCTTAATTCAGTACGTTTTTCAGAGACTTTGGTGCACTATTTACCTAAAATCTGAACCGATTTTCACGAAACTTTGCACACATCATTCTAGACCTTATTCATTACGCTGTGCCAAATTTCGTGCAAATCGTAAGATATATAGGGACTTTGGTACACCATTTACCTTAAATCGGACGAAAATATATATGGGAGCTATAACTAAATTTGAACCGATTTTCACGAAACTTTGCACACATCATTCTAGACTTAATTTAGTACACTATGCCATATTTCGGGCAAATCAAAAGATATATAGGGACTTTGGTACATAATTTACCTTAAATCGGACGAAGATATATACGGGAGCTATATCTAAATCTGAACCGATTTTTCCCAATTTCAATAGGTTTCGTCCTTGGACCAAATAAATGAGCTGTGCCAAATTTCATCCAATTCCGATTATAAATGCGACCTGTATTTTGTTTACAATTTAACATGGACAGACGGACGGGCGGACATGCATAAATCGACTCAGAAAGTGATTCTATGCATATTCTCAAAAGGAACCTTGGGTCTAACTCGATTAGTTTTGCCTGTTACAAACATATGCACAAAGATAGAATACCGTTTACCACAGCGTGGTGAAGGGTATAAAAATCAAGACCATATAAACTCAAAATTCTATACCAACCTGTCCGAACATTGAATATTTTGTTATGTTAAGGTTATGTATGAAGGTTTCCAAAATGTGTATCCATACCGAAGAAGTTCATAACTCGACCTATAACTTTGCGAGCATTTGATGAGTAAGTGGAAAATCAATAAATATACAAATAAATTTCCTAAAATTTTTCGGTAGCCTATTTAGTGTCTGTCCCGATATTACACATATAATATACACAAATTTATATTAGTTTTGCAATAACATAAATAAATATATTTAAAATGACCCACATAGTTGGAATCCACTGTAGTGCTAATGAACTTCCTCTGTGGTGTTTCTTTGTTAGTTGTTATTTCCCAAAAATTAGAAATGCATACCTCGTTCGCCAACAAAAACCGCAACATCTACATTGGAGACTACTGCTAGTGTTGGCAGTGAACGAACAAAAATGAAAACCAAAACGTTGCCACGACACGAACTCGGACGCACACAATTACACACACATACCCTCACATTGCTACCATTTTTAGAAAATCATATACTAATAGTCATACTCGTAACTACGGAAATTTGTCCGCTAGAGTGAAATTATTTCCACTTTTCTCGACAATTTTTGTGGTTCCGTTTTTGTTGATGCTGTTGTTGCTTTTGTTGTTGTTGTTGTAGCCATTTTGACACCAAACAAAACTGCATAAATGAAAAATGTGAACACAGCAAATGAATGAAATGAAAAACAGAGGAAGAGAGCATTGCATGAGAGAAAGAGAATGTGAGCGGACAAGGTGTTTGCCACGATTGTGTGAATAAGTGGTCGGAATTCAAAGAAAAACAACAGAAAAATTAAAAAGCTGTTCCGAACAAATTTTGTGTGTGAATGTGAGAATATTTGTGTGTGTGTGTTCGTGTGTCTGAACTATTGCTTTGTTTGCTTATTTAGTGTAATTTATTATTAAACTTCTTCCGCGAAATACTAATACACTTCTAATACATCTGCAAGCACAGAAACACCTGTATCCCTCGGTGTTGGTAGTGGTGGTTTGTGAGGTTATCACAGATGCATGTGTATAGAACTATTTAAACATACCACGACCATGATTGCCACAGTAACGACCAACACTCGAGTTGCAGAGACCACAGCAAAGTGTATATGGAATTGTGAATAGAATAGAGAAAATGCATTAATATGCATTAGATGTCGCTGGGTAAAATTTTAAACAACAAATTTCGAAATCATGGTTTTTCACATTCATAAGCACCAAATGAATTACTACACCCTGATGAATTTATAAATGGAAAATCTAAAAACTTAAGTTTAACAAATGTTTAATACTTTGGATTAAAAGGATAGGAAAATGGTCTAGAATAATGTAATATTTTATAAAGATACGATATGCTATATATAAGGTACTTAAAAATATCCTTTAAATAATCCAAGCCTTGCTTGGGTACTTAAAAATATCCTTTAAAAAATCCACGCCTTGCTTGGGTACTTAAAAATATCCTTTAAATAATCCACGCCTTGCTTGGGTAATTAAAATATCCTTTAAATAATCCACGCCTTGCTTGGATCCTTAAAAATATCATTTAATTAATCCACCCCTTGTTTGGGTCCTTAAAAATATCCTTTAAATAATCCACGCCTTGTTTGGGTCCTTAAAAATATCCTTTAAATAATCCACGCCTTGTTTGGGTCCTTAAAAATATCCTTTAAATAATCCACGCCTTGTTTGGGTCCTTAAAAATATCCTTTAAATAATCCACGCCTTGTTTGGGTCCTTAAAAATATCCTTTAAATAATCCACGCCTTGTTTGGGTCCTTAAAAATATCCTTTAAATGAAATATGCTTTAAATAATCCACACCTTGTTGGGGTACTTAAAAAAATCCTTTAAAAAATTCACGCCTTGCTTGGGTACTTAAAAATATCCTTTAAAAAATCCACGCCTTGCTTGGGTCCTTAAAAATATCCTTTAAATAATCCACGCCTTGTTTGGGTCCTTAAAAATATCCTTTAAATGAAATATGCTTTAAATAATCCACACCTTGTTGGGGTACTTAAAAATATCCTTTAAAAAATGCACGCCTTGCTTGGGTACTTAAAAATATCCTTTAAATAATACACGCCTTGCTTGGGTACTTAAAGAATCCACGCCTTGCTTGTGTACTTAAAAATATCCTTTCAATAATCCCCGCCTTGTTTGGGTCCTTAAAAATATCCTTTAAATAATCCACGCGTTGTTTGGGTCCTTACAAATATCCTTTAAATAAACCACGCCATGTTTGGGTCCTTAAAAATATCCTTTAAATAATCCACGCCATGTTTGGGTCCTTAAAAATATCCTTTAAATAATCCACGCCATGTTTGGGTCCTTAAAAATATCCTTTAAATAATCCACGCCTTGTTGGGGTCCTTAAAAATATCGTTTAAATAATCCACGCCTTTCTGTGGGTCCTTAAAAATATCCTTAAAATAATCCACACCTTGTTTGAGTCCATAAAAATATCCTTTAATTAATCCACACCTTGTATAGGTATTTATAAATATGGTTTAAATAATCCACATCTTGTATAGGTGCTTAAAAATATTCTTTAAATGTTCCACGCATTGTATATGTCCTTAAAAATATTCGTTAAATAATCCACGCGTATATTGGGCCTTGAAAAAACATTCTTTAAAAAATCCACGCCTGTATTAAAACTTGAAGAAATCTCTTTAAAGAATTCACGCCTTCTTTTTATACCCTTTATCACACTGTGTGTGCTTCTTTGTGCATATGTTTGTAACAGACAAAAGGAAACGAGATAGACACATGGTTCCTTCTGAGAATATGCATAGAATCACCTTCAGAGTCGATTTATGCATGTCCGTCCGTCTGTTGGTGTTAACTTGTAAACAAAGTACAGGTCGCATTTATAATCCGATTTGAATGAAATTTGGTACAGCTCATTTATTTGGCCCAAAGCCGAACCCTATTGAAATTGAGAAAATTCGGATCAGATTTAGATATAGCTCACATATATATATATATATATATATTCGTCCCATTTTATGTAAATGGTGCACCTCCCTATATAGTCACTATATATACTTCGATTTGCACGAATTTTGGCATAGCGAACTAAATTAAATCTGGAAAGATGTGGGTTAAATTTCGTGAAAATCGGTTCAGATTTAGATATAGCTCCCATATATATTTTCGTCCGATTTAAGGTAAATAGTGCACCAAAGTCCCTATATCCTTCGATTTGTACGATATTTGGCACAGCATACTGAATTAAGTCTAGAACGATGTGTGTTAAATTTCGTGAAAATCGGTTCAGATTTAGATATAGCTCCCATATATATTTTCGTCCGATTTAAGGTAAATATATCCTCCCTTAATATCCTTCGATTTGCACGAAATATGGCATAGCGTACTGAATTGAGTCTAGAATGATGAGTGGTGAGTTTCGGGAAAATCAGTTTAGATTTCGACATATCTCCCATATATATTTTCGTCCGATTTTATGTAAATGGTGCACCAAGGTCCCTATATATATCCTTCGATGTGCACAAAATTTGGCATAGCGTATTGAATTATGTCTAGAAATATGTGTGTTAATTTTCTTGAAAATCGGTTCAGATTTATATATAGCTCCCACATATAGATTATATTTTTAACAACGCGGCGTACCGAATAGCGTGTATCAATTTTGCTATAAATCGTTTTCCATAAATTTTCCCCATGTTACGCAGAATTCTTTATATCTGCTCGAATGTAATTAAAGTTAGGATAGGTTGGAGAAAGAGGGAACATTGACATGCAATTGTTAGGATACATATGTACAATATACCCAAAGTGGTGAAGGGTATCATATAGTCGGCCCAGTCCGACTTTACTACTTTCCTTACTGGTTTGATACTTGAAAAATATTTTTAAAAAAAATTCTTCAAAAAATGTTCTTTAAATCATCCACAACTTGTTCTTAAAATATTCTTTAAATAATATACGCCTTATTTAGATCCTTCAAATAACCTTTAAGTAATCTACGCCTGGTGTATGTGGTTAAGGACATTCTTATAATAATCCACGCCTAGTGTGGTCCTTTTAAAAATATTCTGTCTGTCCTTAGTTCTGTCCATTTATCTTGACCAATGGAGATCCCCCCCCACCTTCACTTAAAAATTCGGTGATGTAATGGGCCACATAAAAAAGTTTTATACAAAAATGTTGTTGTATTTTCTACGCCATACACAAATGAATTTTATAACATTTGTTGTTTATACCCTTCACCACACTGTGGTACAGGGTATTATGTCTTTGAGCATATGTTTGTAACAGGCAAAAGGAAACGAGATAGACACATGGTTCCTTTTGAGAATATGCATAGAATCACTTTCTAAGTCGATTTATGCATGTCCGTCCGTCCGTCTGTCTGTGCATGTTAAATTGTAAACAAAGTACAGGTCACATTTATGATCCGAATTGGATGAAATTTGGCATAGGTCACTTATTCGGCCCAAGGACGAACCCTATTGAAATTGGGAAAAATCGGATCAGATTTAGATATAGCTCCCATATATATATATTTAACCGATTTAATGTAAACGGCTCCTATATATCTTTCGATTTGCACGAAATTTGGTACAGCCTAATCATTTAGGTCTAGAATGATGTCTGCCAAGTTTCATGAAAATCGGTCCAGATTTAGATATAGCTCCCATATATAGTTTCGTCCGATTTCATGTAAATGGTGCCCCAAAGTCCCTATATATCTTTCGATTTGCACGAAATTTGGCATAACGTACTGAATTGAGTCTAGAATGATATCTGCCAAGTTTCATGAAAATCGGTCCGGATTTAGATATAGCTCCCATATATAGTTTCGTCTGATTTCATGTAAATGGTGCACCAAAGTCCCTATATATCCTTCGATTTGCACTAAATTTGGCATTACGTACTGAATTGAGCCTAGAGTGATGTCTGCCAAGTTTCGAAAAAATCGGTCCAGATTTAGATATAGCTCCCATATATAGTTTCGTCCGATTTCATGTAAATGGTGCCCCAAAGTCCCTATATATCCTTCGATTTGCAGGAAATTTGGCATAACGTACTTAATTGAGCCTAGAATGATGTCTGCCAAGTTTCGAGAAAATCAGTCCAGATTTAGATATAGCTCCCATGTATAGTTTCGTCCGATTTCATGTAAAGGTTGCACCAAAGACTCTATATATCCTTCGATTTGCACGGAATTTGGCATAACTATAACGATTTAGATATAGCTCCCTTTTATTATAGGTTGATTTTAAGTAGTTGACGTGACAAGGAAGCAATAGGCTGATAGGAACAAAACGTTCTGAAATTAATATAACCTAATCTGTGACAAGTTTGTTTGAAATCGCTTAATATTTGGATCGAGCTTCCATATATATTTTCGCTCGATTTCAAGTAAATTGGGCATCAAACTCCTTATGTTAGTCAGATTGACATCAAATTCTGCACTACGTACAAAATTGATCATAGAATTGCGTAGTTGCGTTTTATAGAAGTACAGACATATCCCAACGGATCCGTCCGACTTTACTACTTTCCTTACTGGTTTTTATTTCACTTTGTCATATTTTAATTGACTTTAAAAAACAGTCCTTAAAAATTAAACATTTTCATGTTTTTCTTTACGGAGTTTTTTTTAAGGAAATATAGCCATCCATTTATGAGTCCCTACAACAAAAGGTAAAGGTACGAGGATTGAACATAATATCAACAGCCACTTGCGTATGTATGTATATAGTGTAACAGCTTGTGTTAATGAGTAGTTCAGGTATTAGATGGAGTCGATATGAGGACCACAAATACAAGTCGAGGTAAATATCCACCCCACCCAAAAAGAATATGTACAATATTCTTTGATTGCAATTTTATAATCTCCAGATTTAAAATCTGTTCCACCAAACAGTTTTAAATATACATCTATAGCTCCCAAATACTGCTACAATATTTTTCCTTGACATAGCT
>NW_026873226.1:0-14589 GCF_032173495.1 Musca vetustissima | reverse complement strand
TGAGTAGATGTATGCACACAAAAATAATTATTTAATCCAGTTAAACTACTCTTTAGCTTTAAGGTATTTAAAAATATATAAAACAATTTAAATAAATCCCATATTTTTTATTTTTATTTTCATAAAAATAAAAAAATTCAATTCGTTCAGTTTTTGTTTTCTTCGTTTTACCCTGAAACTCAAAATATAACAATTTTAATCCTATCAACTATATCATAAACATCAATGGACTTCCTCCCACTCATTGTCCGTCTCTCTCCCTCTTCCACGATTTTGCTAGCATTTCCTAACCTATCAATTTTTAATCCGAGTTTTTCTGGAACTTGCATGAAAACTATTACATAGCATATGGCTGATAAGCCATATGACTCGTATTGTGGTAAGTATAAGAGGAGCTTATGTGTAGCCATGTATGTGTGTATTGTAGTTGTTGAATGTTTTTTTTTTTTTTTTTTTTTGTGGCCCGGTTACTGTTCGTGGCCACAAAAATAACGCTTGTATTGGATTTTTGTTTCGACGGCATTCATTCCCTTTCTGTGTGTGTATATGTGTCAAAACGTGAACCAATAAAAAAACTTGCATTAAAATTATAAAAAAAATCACACATACACATTTTTAATAACAATCAACAAAAATAACACTTGCCATTTAAAGAAGAAGACCAGCAGTTCAGGCTATCTACTATGTATGTATGTGTGGTGTGTGTGTGTATGCCATGTGGTAGTGTAGCAAAACAGCATTGCTACGAAAAATTAAAATGTCAATAAATTTTTATATGTAAAAATAGCATTTTATTGTTGACTGACTATAATCCTTAGCCATAAAGAGGATTTAATGTGATGTTGATGCCGCAGCAGCAGCAGCTACCAATATCAGATGCAATACGACGTTTTTTGTTTTTGTGTTGCTGTTTGCTTCATCTTCATTGATATTCAAAAATAATTATTTTTGAACAAGACCATGCCAATAAGCGGCAGCTAATAATAAAGCATTGGCCAAAAAAAGATTCAGTTGTGTTCACATAAAGATAAAATTAAAAACAATTTCACATAAAGGAAACCTTAAAGAGATTATAAAGGCTAATAATGTTGAAAAGGACTTAAATATGCCCAAAGAGTCAATTAAATATTTAAAATTAAATTAAAAGAACACAATTTTTGGAAGTAGTTTATGAAACTTAGAAATTGTACCACACTTGTATACTTTTTGAAAATTTGTCATAGATTTAAGAGCTCTCTATGATTAGGAATAAGAAGAGTTCTGCAGAATATCTTATAAAGACCTATCAGAATTTAAAAGCTATGTCGGGAAAATATTTCTGACCAATTCTCGATTTATAATTTTTATGATTTCAAGCGGTAAATGGACGTGCATGGACCTGTAACTTTGTGCATAAGCACTTGAAGGCTTAAAGGGCAAGAAAATTAATTGAATTTGTAATTAACGAAACGCCCTTCTATTCGACGCGGGCATGATTTTCGATTACATGGAAAACATTGTTTTTATGAAAAAAACACTCTTGCCGTCGCAAGATTACTCCCTTCAGGAGTTATTGAGATTTTTTTTTAATTTTTAGGTCCATATTAAAACAAATTAAAAAAATATATTTTTTTTAAACCCAGAATGATGGAGGTCCCTTCGAGGAGGTGTAAATTTCTATGCCCTACACAAATTTGATGCGACGGTATTATAAGTTTGCGCGGCCCAAGATTTTATAATACCACGAAATATTGATCATAGACCCACAAAATTTTTTCATGTAGGTTTGGTTCTGACCCCACCTTTAAGTATCGTCATACCTCGACTAGCTGAGTCGATCTAAAAAATTTGGGATGAAGTGGACCGACAATTAAATTTTTTGTGCTTTTTTTCGAGTTGATCTATAGGCCACAAGCCGAACATCACAACACAACCCAGGGAATCTCGATAAGTAATTAGCAGGACTGTAATGAATATAGGCAATATTCGGAAAATATGCCAATGTAAGAAAGAGGTACTGTTGATCTATCGGTCAAGAGGGTGCATATATCACGAAATATTGCTCAGCCTCAAAATAAACATCCGCAGAAAGTAAGGCTTTCGTGGTAGTTGTGTAGGGAATCATATGGGCGGCCCCGTCCTACTATACTGCTCCGCTCACCCTGCTCCGGTCACCCTTTAGCCCTATTTCATATAAATGGTCCTCCAACGATGGAATTAAATTATTAGAAAACCAATTTAATCCCATCGTTGGAGGACCATTTATATGAAATCGGGCGAAGTAATATATGTGAATGGACCAATTTAAATCAACCCAAACACATGCCATTCTATGCAAAACTCCATGTCAATTAAGCAGAGTTTTTGATGTACGATTTGTATAAAATCGAAAAGAATTATTTATGAAAGCTATAAATAAATCTGGGCATATTAAAAAAACTTGACGCGTGTCAATCGGTATGCTGTAGCACATCGTCCTGTCCAACAGATCAAATCTTAAGAAAATATTATGGAACCTATGTCTATGTCTATGGAACCTATGCTGCAACACATCGTCATGTCCAACAGATCAAATCTTAAGAAAATATATATGGAACCTATGTCTAAATCCGCACTAATTAAAGCAAATTTAAGACATGTTATTTATTCCGGTACGCTGTGCAAATGTCGTCTCAGTCAAACAAATGATGGGTTTAGGTGCATAATTTCCTGAAATCGAACAAAACTTGATATATTATCTATATCTAGATATAATTCTCTGAATCGGATAAAACAACGGACTTTAGTACACCATTCACATAAAATGGAAAGAACATGTATATGGGAGCAATATGTAAATCAGAATCAATTTCAACAAAACTTAGCACACATCATTCTACTCTCAATTTAATATGCTACGCACAACTTCGTGTAAATTAAAAGAAATATATGGACTTTAATGCCCAATTTATATAAAATAAGACAAAACTATATAGTATATATAAACGGAACTTATCATATGTCATTCTATTCTCAATTCAGTATGCTATGCCAAATGTTGTATCAATCGAACATATCTTGGATAGATAAAATCGGACGAAAATATGTATAGAAGCTATATCTAAATCTGAACCGATTTCAAAAAAAAAAATTCACACACATACAAATCTGTTCTTAATACACTAAAATCTGCACAGTTTTATCGCAATCGGAAAAACTTTGGGAGTTTGGTGCACCTTTACATAAAATCCGTCGACAAATTATATTAAATATCTAAATAGGGTTCGTCCTTGAGCCAAATAAGTGACCTGTGCCAAATTTCATTCTATTTACAGTGATTCTATGAAAATTCTCAAAAGGCACCATATGTTTATCACGTTTCATTTAGCATATTATAAACGTATTCACAAAGGCATAATGCCTTGTACCATAGTATGGTAATAGGTCGAGAAAAGTTTGCTGCAATTTAATTCACATCAGATTTTCTAGAAATGTCGCTATGACTAGAATATTCTTTCTGTAGTATTTTTAAAATCCGGTTGGCCAAAGACTAACCCTATTGTTGTTGGTTATGATCTGTCAATCTTTAGGGTATGAAATAAAAAACTGCATTATCTTTATTAATGCACGTTTTTCTGGCCGCTCTACCACAATTATGACCCGAATATCTTGAAAATGTTTTCATCCTTAATCCTTAGAAATATCTCTCAATAAAATTGAAGACCGTAATATCTACACCATTGGTTAAAATATTTCGCCTATTATTGCCTATTTAGAAAAGTAGAATATTTCGTCAAATGGTAACTTTTTGTAAAATCTTAATCTATGTTCATTTGTATACCATTCACCACACTGTGGTGTAACATGCAATGTTTGTAACAGGCAAAAAGAAATCGAGATAGACCCATGCGTCCTCTTGAGAATATGCATAGTATCACTTTCTGAGTCGATTTAGGCATGTCCGTCTGTCCGTCCATGTATTTTTGTGGACAAAGTTCAGGTCGAATTTATGATCCAATTTGGATGAAATTTGTCGAAGTTTTGTTAAAATCGGTTCAGATTTAGATATAGCTCCCATATATACCCATATGATACACCAAACTCTCTATATTTGTCCGACTGAGAAAAATTCAATTGAGGAAAAATTAATGTGAGATATGGTTTGTTGAAATCAGTTCACATTTTGATATACGTCTTATATATATTTTTGTTCGATTTTATGTAAATGGCACACCGAAGGGCCTATGTTTGTTCGATTTACATGAAATTTGGCAGAGTGTATTAAATTGAATTTAGAGTGATAACAAAAAACAAATAATGTATGCAACAGTTGCTCAATTAGGTCCATATATATATATATAGCTCCCATACATAATTTTACGCCATTTCACAAAAATGTCTTGCGGTTTGACATGCAAGTTTTCATTGATTTCAGAATGTTATGTGTATGTTTTTTATACCCTTCACCACACTGTGGTACAGGGTATTATGTCTTTGTCCATATGTTTGTAACAGGCAAAAGGAATCAAGATAGACCCATGGTTCCTTTTGAGAATATGCATATAATCACTTTTTAAGTCGATTTATGCATGTCCGTCCGTCCGTCTGTCCATGTAAAATTGTAAACAAAGTACAGGTCGCATTTATTATCCGAATTGGATGAAATTTGGCATAAGTCACTTATTTGGCCCAAGGACGAACCCTATTGAAATTGGGAAAAAATCTGTTCAGATTTAGATACAGCTCCCATATATATTTTCGTCTGATTTAAGGTAAATGATGCACCAAAGTCTCTATATATCTTTCGATTTGCACGAAATTTGGCACAGCATACTTAATTAAGCCTAGAATGGTGTGTGCTAATTTTCAAAAAAATCGGTTCAGATTTATATATAGCTCCCATATATTTTTTCGTCCGATTTAAGGTAAATGGTGCACCAATGTCCCTAAATATCTTTCGATTTGCACGAAATTTGGCACAGCGTACTGAATTAAGCCTAGAATGATGTGAACTAAGTTTCGTGAAAATCAAAAATGCGACGTCAGTTAAGATTTATCTGTTGAATTTACCCAAAGTGGTGAAGGGTATCATATAGTCGGCCCCGTCCGACTTTACCACTTTCCTTACTGGTTTTTTTCAAATGGTCCAAATATTTAACTAGATAACACATTTAATTTCGCCCGATTCCATCTCAATGGTTCTCCAAAGACTCTATGTCTGTTCTATCTACAGGATGTTGTAGATATTAATATCTAGGGTCATGCGAAATTTTGACAAACACTCACTCGACTATGACTAAAATACTCAAAATACCGCAAATTCTGGGTACTGTTATAAGGGGATCTATACCGAACGGTAGACCAATTAAGTTTTGGTAGGAAAGAAAAACATACAGAAAGTGCATTGTGGCATTTGAAAAACGTGTCCTAACACCGAATTCTGTGATGTGCCGCTATATAGGGGCTACCCTCAAACATTTGTAATATTAATAACGCTTTTGCTTTTTGAAACAGTAGGGTTGCATTTTAAACGAATTGAATAATATATTTGCAAAGAGAGTTGTCTTTCGTCTGCAGGCAAGTGCTATATCGGTACACGTTTAGGTATAGACCCCATATAAGGGTACCACTCAATTTTCGTTAGAGTAACTTCGGGTAATGTGGACCACCATTTTCTTTTTTTGATATTGTGGGCGTAACAACGGTAAAAAATAAAAACAAATTGTTTTTATAGCATGGTAGATTTGTTGGCTAATTATATTCCAGGTCAAAAATTATATATATTTGTCCATAAAAATGTTATTGCATTATATTTCAAAAAACTCTAATCTGCATATAAAAATAACTTGGCGGGTAATGTGGACCAGTATGTGTGGGTAAAGAGGATCAGTAAGTTAAAGGTAGGTTGTGGATTAATTGTGATAAATTTCAATTTATTGCACTCTTGGGTAACAATGAATGCAAAAATATATGGGTCCATGTTTTGGAATTGCCCCTATTTAAGGGTACCACCCCATTTGCGGTATTTTGAAGGTCCTTGCTTCATTATCCAACCGAGGCACCTATAATTTCGGATATCGAGTTTTCGGAGGATTGAATACCTCCTCGCAGATTAAATGCGCCCTTATTTCGAACTCGTCCTCATGAAAATGTCCCACTTTTTTATAGTGGTCCACATTACCCGACATTGAATATATTTTTTTTAAAATAATTATCGGCTTCAAAAATGAATAAAAATTTAAAAATAACCGAAAGTAATTACAGATAAACGTGTATTTGTGTTAAAGAAAACAAGAAAACCACATAACCTCTTTATATTCGAGAAAAACAAAGTGTTCGACTATTTTACAAAATCGTTCGACTATTGTGCTAAAAAAATTTCAAATCACACTTTTGCAATCAGAGCTACATTTTCACCTACTAAATTTTCAACATTGCAATTATTTATTAAAAACCAACTTTGATGTTTGTTTTCACTAATTAGGAAAACATTTATCAAGGCGGCATTGGCATATTTCAAGCATTTTCTTAGATATGGGGGGTGGTCCACATTTGACGCATGGTCCACATTACCAGAAGTTACTCTATATTGGAGTTCTTGAGCGCGTTTTTTCCACCAAAATCGGCACATTGGATTTTTGTGGGGTGCAACATTTCTCCAGTAAAAATGATAAATATGTTAAAATTTTTCTAGAATCCCCCCATGTAACCGGGGGTTTCAGCACATTTTTCTATCGAACCTATAGGTCGATATTTTGGGGTTTTCGAGCGCGTTTTTCAACCGAATTCGCTGTAATTTGAAACATTTGGTTCTTATTGTTTCCTAAAACTCTCCAATTAAAATTATAAATATATGTCGACGTTTTCCACTATAACAGTACGGTATTGAAATTGAGAAAATCTGTTTATATTTAGATATAAATGCCATATATGCTTTCGTCCAATTTTATTTAAATAGTGTACCAAATAACCTAAGTTTCTTTTGAGAAACCCTTCAGCCGTCACTTGATGCTGACATAATAAATCGGCTATATCTTCAAGAGTTCTTGAGATTTTCACTTGAAATTTTGTAGAGACATTCATTAATCAGTGTAGGTTCGAATTATATCAACAAAAATTTTGAACCCGAGAATGGGGGGATCCCCTTAAATCGATTTACATAACTTTGTTCCACTGTACCCAAACGACTCTAAATCTGCCAGAATGAAATAAGATTTAGCATAGTTACATGTTAATGTTCCTTTGAAAATGCGATGTCTGTTTGGATACATATGTAAAATATACCCATAGTGGTGAAGGGCCCAGTCCGACTTTACTACTTTCCGACTTTACTAATTAGGGAATTCTCGAAATTCTAGAAAGTTCCCAATATTCTTCCTAAAAAATATATATTCTGAAAAATATCAACAACTTATCAGAATATCGAGACTAATTTTTTCTCAAACATTTTATAGCCTTTAAAAAATCTCACAGACGTTATAGTCATAATTTTTTGTATTCATATTTTTATAATTTAAGACACTCCAACTTGCACAACAATAAAGTAAAGGGGATTTTATTTTAAAAAATAAATTTTTATAAAAATGTTTTTTTTTTTTTTTTTTTGAAGAATACGAGGAAATTTCCAGAAAAAACATCGAAAGACATTTGTGAACTTTCCGCAATTTCGAGACATATCCAATCTGTTGCACACATTTAGGAGTTAAACATTATCTGAAGGATGTATGGAATTATCCAGAACTTCGAGTACATAATGTTTCCTATATTATATGCTGTCAAAATTATTATTTGTAACCACTTAGGATTATTCATAAAACAACATTCTGAAGTTGTGTCAACCTTTTTTAATTTTAAATAAAGTATAGGGGATTTTATTTAAAAAAATTATTTTTTATAAAATTTTTTTTCTGAAGAATACAAGGAAATTTCTAGAAACACATTGAACGATATTTGTGAACTTTCCGCAATTTCGAGACATCTCCAATCTGTTCTCAGAAATGTTATTTAGAGCCTTTGTTAAGTGCGATTCACTAAGGTACTTTGTTATTTTCAAAAATATTATTCAAAAATGGCAGAGTAAATTTTATATTTAATATTTTTGATTAAATATTTTTTGATATTATTATCAAAAAAATATTAATTATACTGCTATGCCTCTTAATTTTCAAACATAAAATTTGTTGTAAGGAATATTAAGATTTTTACCATTCCGAATATTTTTTTGAGTCACAATTATTTTGAATAGTCTCCGAAAAAATTAATAATTACTTTCTAAAGTTTTCTGAAATTTAAAGAAAAGTTTCTGTGATTAAGGTTTTAGTGAAAGATTTGAGTAACTTTTTGGAATTCGAAAATTGTCTATTTTTATAAAAAATTAGTTTCGAAGCATCATGTAAATTTAAATTTTTATACACCAAAGTACAACATGAAATCTGTTGAATTTTGTGAAGGAGGTATGGAATTTTCTAGAATATGGAACACAGAATTTTTTTTCGCTGTCAAAATTTTTATTTATAGCCACTGAAACAATGTCATAAAACAATCTTTATATATCGTGATAAATTTAAATTTTAATTAAATTTAAGGAAACGTATTTTTTAAGTTTTTATTGCCCTCCCTTAAGGAGTCCCAAAATAGCTATGAATTTGTTCCCTATTTAATTTAATTCTATCATCAACACACATGTAATCCATTGCCTACAGTTAGGCTCAGCATTTAAAAGAAAACAAACACAAAATCCATTGCATATATTTAGGAGTTGAATTTAAAGCATAAATTCCCTAAGAACACAATATAAGCCACACACAAAATCACTTAACTTTACAAATAATGTTATTGAATATTTATAAACTGGTTTTCCAAGAAATTCGCTCCGATACAGAATTCATTTAAAATTTTAATAGAATTTCAAAACAAAGATTTGACTTGTCTTCTATTGTTTTATTTATTAAAATACCTTTTTTTGTTGTTTGTAGTTGTTGTTTTACATAAACAGAAACCAGCGATAAACTTTTGTAGGTGGTGTATTGTTGTTGTTGTTGATGTTAATATTGTTGTGGGAGCATTGGTTCCTTATTCAAGTGAAGATATTTATTTTGAGGATAACACCAGCTGTTTTATGTTTTATGACTTTGCAAAGTTGCTGTGTTTTACGAATTTCAATTAAAATTTTATTTTCTTAGATTTTTTGTTTTATTAAAGAGCACACACGCACAGACAAAAACACACAGACACACTTTCTGGTAAACACTGGCACTTACACTCACATTAATGTAAGCAATATTTGCTTAGACACTAAGATATATATTTTTTTGTTGAATATATTTTTTACACAAACACTAATGCACTGACTGATAAATAATAATGAAACTTTGAAATCCTTATTATTTCTTTTAAGGATATTTTTTATTTATTTTTTTGGAATAGATGATTTATTTTTTTCTTTTAATTTTGATGCAAGCTATTATTCTTTAAGGCGGCTATACTGGGATAATTTATTTAAAGCACTTTTTCTTTTATGAAAATTTTATTTCTTTCTTCTCACATTTAATATTAAAGCATTTGGTTTAGCAGAGAATTTTTATTTTGTAATATTTTTTCAAAATATTTCCTATTTTATAAAATTTTGCTTACAAAATACGCAAAACCAGCGTTAAATTTTTTCCGATTTCAAAACGTTTTAAATTTCCCCGAAATTCTACGCACGTTTATTTTAAATTTTTTCGAATCACGCTCGAAATTTTTGCGAAATATTTTTTACGCTAAAAACATGGACAAATGACACGTTTATTCTCGTCAAAACGTCAACGTACGGCTAGTACATACGGAACGTAACGTTCATGTGTGATAAAGCAAGTGTGAATGCAACGACTTCGGCCACACAACTGAATAGCGCCAACGTGTATTGAAATGTTGGTTGGTTCAATACGAAAAACACATGCAAACACTCATACACACAGCGAGTGTGTGTGTGTGTCAATACCAACAGGACCAGCAATAGTAGTGATATGTAATAGTATTGGTGGCGTTGATAACACCAACAACGACAACAGCAATAACAATAACAGGCCTAAAAGAATAGTTAGATAAAAGCAAATGTAAGGATAATGCAAAGGAATCATGGATGGAAAGCATGCGAAAACAAAATACAGCAATACAGAGAGAAAACGGGGAGAACGAGAGAGAGAACCAAGCTAACATGCGGCAAAGTTATTGTGAGAAACGTCACAATAATAACTGAATGTCTGAGACTTACCAACACTCTTGCATGTTGTGGGTGGTCGAAAGAGAAAACACAACAAAAATTGTGCGTTAAATAGGAACTCAGAATACTCTCAGAGAACCGTACATACTTCTCTCCCAAAAACATAATTATTACCCTAATCATAATGTTATTTTGGAACTTAATAATGATTATATACTTTCATAATTATTTGATTCCTTGTAAACAAATGATAATTACAATTTTGAATGATGTTCTCTTTGTAAGTTATATTTCAATAGGTGATGATGATTACTGTTGTTTTCTTATTTTATTTTTTGACAAGCACCATATTTGTCGCTGATGATGCTGAGAGCAGGAGGTTTCCTTTTTTGTGTTAGTGCGTTGTTTTTATTTTTATTTATTTATATTTTTTTTTTTTTTTTTTTTTGTGATAAAAAGGTTAATGCATTTGTGACGTCATGTCAAAGCTTTTCATTTCATGCCATTACAATTGGCTGTAGTCTTATAAACACACATTTTTGTAAATACTTTAAACATTCTAACACATTAAACATTAACGAATTTAAAGAACATTTTATATCAAATGTTTTCTTATAGAAATATAATATAATTCAGAAAACAGAAAATGATAAAAATTAATTATACAGACGAAGACCTAGAATTTGATTTATATTGCTTCTTGTGATATTGTTCATTAATACTAAATTATCAAAATATCATGCCGTCCACAAATAACTATGATGAACGTGCCAAATATTTCAGACGAATCCTACAGTTCTACAATTTATACGAAACTTATTATTGTACATAGATATACGATTTTCTGAACAAGGATCGGATACAAGAGGAAAAAAAGGACGATGAAAACTTATCTATATTTATTTCCTGTTTTTGAGAACCCTATATAAAATCTTCAAGTTCAAAAATTAAGGACTCGAGATAGAACCAGTAAGGAAAGTAGTAAAGTCGGGCGGGGCCGACTATTTGATACTCCTCACCACTTTGGGTATATTCAACAGATGAATGCTAACAGACGTCGAATTCTGCAACCTATTCTAATTTTTTCATTTGTTCAGATATAGGGTTGCTTCTTACAATGGGACAAAATTACCAAAACTCGGGAGAAAATATATATAGAACCTCTATCCAAATTTGAACCGATTTCAAAACTTTCCACATATCAAAACTTTAGTACGTTGTGCAAAATATGTGTCAATTTTGTGTAAAATCGGACGAAAATATATATGTACAAGCTATATCAGAATCAGAACCGATTTCAATGCGAATGGCAGAGATTAACTTATATTAACTACAGTTTATTGTACAAATTTGCGTGGCAATCGGACAAACTTTGGGTCTTTAGTGCACAATTTACATAAAATCGGAAGAAAAAAATATATAGGAGCTATATATAAGTCTGAACCTATTTTCAGGAAATTTTACACACATCACTCCAAACTCATTACAGTACACTATGCCAAATTTTGTGCAAATCGAAATATGTATAGGGACTTTGGTACATCATTAACATTAAATCGGACGAAAATTTATATAGGAGCTATATGTAAATCCAAACCGATTTTCACGAAAACTATTCTAGACTTAATTAAGTACGATATGCCAAAATTTCGTGCAAATCGAATGATATATAGGGACTTTGGTACACTATTTACCTAAAATCGGATAAAAATATACATGGGAGCTATATCTAAATCTGAACCGACTTTCAGGAAACATAACACACATCATTCTAGACATAATCCATTTCGCTATGCCAAATTTCGGGCAAATCAAAAGATATATAGGGACTTTGGTGTACCATTTACATTAAATCCGACGAAGATATATGTGGGAGCTATATCTAAATCTGAACCGATTTTCATGAAATTTAACACACATCATTGTAGACCTAATTCATTACGCCATGCCAAAGTTCGTGCAACTCGAAAGATATGTAGGGACTTTGGTACACCATTTATCTTAAATCGGACGAAAATATATATGGGAGCTATATCTAAATCTGAACCGATTTTCCCAATTTCAATGAGTTCGTCCTTGAGCCAAACAAATGAGCTGTGCCGAATTTCATCCAAATCGGATCATAACTGCAACCTGTACTTTGTTAACAAAAATACATGGAGGGACAGACGGACGGACAGATGAACATGCATAAATCGACTCCGAAAGTGATTCTATGCATATTCTCAAAAGTAACCATGGGTCTATCTCGATTATTTTTGGCTGTTACAAGCATATGCACAAAGATACAATACCCTGTACCACAGTGTGGTGAAGGGCATAAAAAGCAATACACCTAAGTCTGTTTTTACACGGTAGATTGGTTCCAGAAAAAGCCGTGTAAAAAAACGGTATAAAAAAGACATTGATCTTATACATAAAGGGAATTCCCCTAAATTAGTGCTATTCACATTTGCTTTGACCAGTAAAAATTGTTTATACGCGCTAAAGGGGAATTCACTTAAATCTTTATGCTAGTGTTCGCAAACTATCGATACTATCGATGGTTTCAGACTTTCTTCTTTCATAAATACTTTTTTGTGATATAAACATAATTCCCAAAAATTAAATTTGACAAAAAAAAAAATTAAGTACATAAAAATTTCAAATCGTGCTAAATTGAATAAAATCGTCTAAAAAATTAATAATATTTAATTTTCAAACCGTGTTATATCAAAACCGTGTACAAAAAGACCGTGTAAAAACAGACTTAGGTGTATACTACGGTGGAGGGTATTAAAATACCACAATATATAGGGTTGTAAGCGTTGTAATACTCTTATAATTCTGATACCAGGACTTTATTTGGGGGTTGTCAGGAAGAAAAGCCTTTAAACTACTGAAAATGAGGTGGGTCCTTTATACACCAAAATATGGACTTTTATTAAAAATGATTTGCAGTTCACTCTCTAAAACCTTATTATAACCCCTGTGTTATATAATAATGCAAAATAGTAATAAAATATATTTAAAAATTAATTTTTAAAACACCAAATTCAAATTCAAATAGAGCAGAGATGGCTTAAAAATCCAAACTGAGATCTGTTTTGGCCCTTGAAAGTGTCTTCGTAATTTAATAACACTGCTTAAAGCTATACACATTTAGAATAGTGTCTAGAGCTGCAATAGTCCTTCAAGAAATTCATACTGTGAAAAAATATTACTTTGCTAGAGCTGTGATAGCTTTTGGAAAACTATTCCTTTAAAAACCCAGACATTGAGCAGAGAAAATCCATTGAAAAATATTCCTTTAAAAAATCCACGCCTAGAGATGTGATAATTTTTCAAACTATTCCTTCAAAAATCCACGAATAGAACAGTGAAAGTCCATTGGAAAATATTCCTTTAAAAATCCACGCTTAGAGATGTTAGAAAATATTCCTTTAAATTATTATACTAAAAGTCCTATAAAAACGATTGTTTAAAAAATCAAACCCCTTATTTTAAAAATAGGTTAACATTACTGATTAAGAAAATATAACCACGTTTTCCATAAATTATATTTTATATCTTAAAGATTTAAAACAACAAATGTGTTAGTTATTATTATTCATTATCACAATAGTACCGTAATGACAATTAGAAAGCTTTTATTATAACAATCAAAAAGCTTTTGTTCCCTCTCTCACAGACACAATATTTGCCTCTCTCGTTATCCATTGATTCATTCTCTTCTCACATCTATTCAAAGACGAAGAGAGATTTTTGTCTCTCACATTAACTACCGTTAGCCATGTGACCCCATATACACCCAGCCCTCAAACCAACCTACCACAACAGTTTATTACTTGACATCTACTTATCACACCACTCACACGTTCTATTCGTTTGTTAATCATGAGTATGGACGTGCACGTGTGTGTGGAGCGAGCAAGCGAGAAAGAGAGTGAGAACTCTGTGTTACACTCAGCGGCAATGAGCCTTTACGGCTCAACTACAGTACAATGAACACAGGACATAATACAACGACAGTTAATCGTTAGACTTTGACAACTTAAAATGTGTAGGCGCACAAAAAGCGATAACGACTACGGACGACGACTAACTGAGACGACAAGTAGCAGCACACAAAAAAGGATAATGACGAAGTTGGATGTGAGGGAATGGTTGGTTGGATGGTTGGGTTGGAGGGATTGAATAGGCTGAATAATTTTTGTTTTTATTTTTTTTTTCGTCGTCTTTTTTTTTTTGTGGACAAAACATATTAACACAATAACGATGTTGATGAATAAGATGACGATGGGGACGACGATGACGACGACGTTTACGAAGATGAAAACAAAAACAAACGAAAGAAAGTATATGCCAAGCAATTTGGCATAAAAAAGTGCCGCATATGGAAAATAAAAAAAGACAACAAAAACAACAATGGGTAACAGGCATGTGTG